>NC_057721.1:19658437-19659677 GCF_004010195.1 Chiloscyllium plagiosum | reverse complement strand
CCTACTAGAGAAGGTGCAAAACTTGACCTACCTTTGGGAAATAAGGCAGGGCAGGTGACTGAGGTATCAGTGGGGGAGCACTTTGGGGCCAGTGACCATAATTCTATTTGTTTTAAAATAGTGATGGAAAAGGGTAGACCAGATCTAAAAGTTGAAGTTCTAAATTGGAGAAAGGCCAATTTTGACGGTATTAGGCAAGAACTTTTGAAAGCTGATTTGAGGCAGATGTTCGCAGGTAAAGGGATGGCTGGAAAGTGGGAAGGCCTCAGAAATGAGATAACAAGAATCCAGAGAAAGTATATTCCTGTCAGGGTGAAAGGAAAGGCTGGTAGGTATAGGGAATGCTGGATGACTAAATAAATTGAGGGTTTGGTTAAGAAAAGGAAGGAAGCATATGTCAGGTATAGACAGGATAGATCAAGTGAATACTTAGAAGAGTATAAAGAAAGTAGAGGTGTACTTAAGAGGGAAATCAGGAGGGCAAAACGGGGACATGAAATAGCTTTGGCAAATAGAATTAAGGAGAGGCCAAAGGGTTTTTACAAATATATTAAGGACAAAAGGGTAACTAGAGAGAGAATAGGGCCCCTCAAAGATCAGCAAGGCGGCCTTTGTGTGGAGCCACAGAAAATGGGGGAGATACTAAATGAATATTTTGCATCAGTATTTACTGTGGAAAAGGATAAGGAAGATTTGGACTGGAGGGAAACAGATGGTGACATCATGCAAAATGTCCAGGTTACAGAGGAGGAAGTGCTGGAGGTCTTGAAACGTTTAAAAGTGGATAAATCCCCAGGACCTGATCAGGTGTACCTGAGAACTCTGTGGGAAGCTAGAGAAGTGATTGCTGGGCCTCTTGCTGAGATATTTGTATCATCGATAGTCACAGGTGAGGTGCCGGTAGACTGGAGGTTGGCAAATGTAGTGCCACTGTTTAAGAAAGGCAGTAAAGACAAGCCAGGGAACTATAGACCGGTGAGCCTGACCTCAGTGGTGGGCAGGTTGTTGAAGGGAATCCTGAAGGACAGGATGTACATGTATTTGAAAAGGCAAGGACTGATTCGGATAGTCAACATGGCTTTGTGCGTGGGAAATCATGTCTCACAAACTTGATTGAGTTTTTTGAAGAAGTAACAAAGAAGATTGATGATGGCAGAACAGTAGATGTGATCTATATGGATTTCAGTAAGGTGTTCGACAAGGTTCCCCATAGGAGACTGATTAGCAAGGTTAGATCTCA
>NC_057721.1:19646880-19657770 GCF_004010195.1 Chiloscyllium plagiosum | reverse complement strand
TGTATGGAATGAGCTGCCAGAGGATGTGCTGGAGGCTGGTACAATTGCAACATTTAAGAGGCATTTGGTTGGGTATATGAATAGGAAGGGTTTGGAGGGATATGGGCCGGGCGCTGGCAGGTGGGACTAGATTGGGTTGGGATATCTGGTCGGCATGGATGGGTTGGACTGAAGTGTCTGTTTCCATGCTCTACATCTCTATGACTCTATAAACGCAAATCGTAGGAAGCCAGGGGATTTGGAATCCTTTACAAATCAGCTGAAAAAAACAAAAAAAAAGCAACAAGGAGGGAGGAGGTGAAAAATGAAGACAAGCTAGCTAGTAAGATAGAAGAAAATTGCAAAAGTTTTTTTAGATCTATAAAACGTAAGAGTAGACTTTGGACTGCTAAAAGGTCAGGCTAAAGAAATTATAATGGGGGACAAAGAAATGGCAGAGGCAGTTAGTAGATACTTTGGATCAGTTTTCACAGTAGAAGACATCAGCAACATACCAGAACTTCAAGAGTGTCAAGGGGCAGAGGTAGTTGTAGTGACCATCACTAAGGAGATGGTGCTGAGGAAGCTAAAAGGTTTGAAGTGAATAAATCACCCAGATCAGATCAACTACACCACACAGTTCTGGAGAAGGTATCTGAGGAGGTTGTGGAGTCATTGGTGGTGATCTTTCAGAAATCACTGCACTCAGAAAAGGTCCTAAAGGGCTAGCAAATGGCTAATGTAACACCCCAGTTTAAGAAGGGACAGAGGCAGAAGACAGGTAATTATAGATGAGTTAGCCTGATCTTGGTCATTGGTAAGATTTTAGAGTCCATTAAGAATGAGATTGCGGAGTACTTGGAAGTGCATGGTAAACTAAGGTTGAGTCAGCACGGCTTTGTCAGGAGAAGGTCTCACCTGACAAATATGTTCGAATTCTTTGAGGAGATAATGAGAAAGTGAGACAATGGAGAGCCAGTGGATGTGAACTATTTGAATTTCCAGAAGGCCTTTGATAAGGCACCACACTGGAGGCTGCTTAGTAAGACAAGAGCCCATGGTGTTAGGGGCAAGGTACTGGCATGGATAGAGGATTGCTTGATTGGCCGAAGGCAGCGATTAGGGATAAAGGGGAGAACTGTCACTCAGCTTGGCCAAGCAGTAGGCTGACATATTCATACTGATGGCATGATATTTAACATACAATGCCCAGTTAATACCATCACCATCACTGAGCATGTTGTTCTACTGGCAGGACAGATCCAGCAAAGTTGTTGGCACAGTGGCATAGAGTTTGGAGAGAGTTGCCCTGGAAATCCTCAACGTTGACTCCATGTCTCATGGCATCAGGTTAAATATTGGTGAGGAAACCTCTTCCTAATTATCACCTAGCACACCTCACCCCACCAGCCCCTTGGCTGATGAATCAGTACTCCTCCATGTTGAATAATATTTTGAGGAAGCACTGGGGGTGACAAGGACACAAAATGTACTCAATGTCCACCATCAAAAGTGGCTCGACAGCAGCATTACTGGTTGAGCTGGTCAGGTCCTAAAGGACATAGCTGCTAGACTGGGTCTGCAGCAGATGGTGAGGGAACCAACAAGAAGGAAAAACATACCTGATCTCATCATCTATGCCTTCCATGCATGCATCTGACCATGAGAGTATCAATAGAGAGACTGCTGCTCAGTCCTTGTGGAGAGTAACCCTTGTCTTCATGTTGAATAACCACTCCATCATGTTGTGTGGAACTACCATCCTATTAAATGGGACAGACTCAGAAGAGATTTTTCATTTCAAGACTGGCATTCTTGAGGCATTGTGAGCCATTGACAGCAGCAGAATTCTACACTATCACAATCTACAACTTCTCAGCTCCGATTATCGCCCACTCTACCCTTAACATCAATCTGGGGAAAAGTTTGGGCGCAGACAACAATGGAGACAACAATGATTTTAGTTTTATTTGTGACCAATATTTTTTCTTGTGAGCCATGTATATTTGGTAGCTTGGATATCTTATAGCTGCAAATGATAATGCATGGAATTTTCTTTATGACATGGGGAATATTGGAGAGATACACATACACATACCATACTACCTGGCTTGCCATTGCCAGATACACTTGACTTTGGTTTAGTAACAGCTCTGGGAAAGAAGTAAAAAACAGTGTCATGGCTGCATTTGTCTTTTATCTCCCTTCTCTTCCTTCTTTTCTGTTTACTGAACAATCGTAATTGACATGGAATTTAAAGTTCAGGTATTGGATGTACAGTTACAAATCATTTATCAGCTTTCAATGTGAAATACCAACCTTGTATAGTGTAGAGTGATTTGTCAGATTAATTGGCTGATCCCTCCAACAACCAACTTTATGTTAATGACTCAGATATTTACAGCACAAAAGCAGGCCATTCAGCCATCAAGTCAATCCAGTCCATGACAATCTGACCCAGTCAACCCACTTTCCAGCTCTTGGCCTGTAGCCTTGCATGTCTTAGAGTCACAGAGATCCACAGCATAATAAAAGCCTATTGTGTCCACACCAGTCCAAAACAACCACCTAACTATTCTAATCCTTCTTTTCATAACTTGGCCCATGGCCTTGCATACCCTGGCATCTCAAGTGCACGTCTAAATGCTTCTTAAATGTTGAGAGGGTTTCTGCCTCTCCCACCATTATTGTCAGTGAGTTCCAGATTCCCACCACCCTCTGGGTGAAAAAAAATCTTCCTCACATCTCCTCTAAACCTTCTGCCCTCACCTCAAATCTACAGTCCTGCACACCGATCCCTCACTGATCCTTCCTGTTCACCCGATCTATGCTTGCGATGATTTTATACATTTAAATCATGTCCTATCTCAATTTTCACTGCCCTGAGGAAAACAACCTTAGTCTGTCCAATCTTTGTTCATAACTGAAACTCTCCAGCCCTGGCAACATCCTGGTAAATCCCTGTGCACCCTCACCAGTGCTACCATATCCTTCCTATAATGTGGATTCCAGAACTGACACAATATGCTAGCTGAGGCCTAACCAACTTTTAATACAGTTCCAGCATCACTTCCCTGCTACAGCTAATAAAGGCTTTCTTAATCACTTTACCCACCTGTCTCGATACCTGAAGGCACCAGTGCACATGCACACCAAGGTCCCTCAGATCTTCGGTGCTTCTCAGGGTCCTGTCGTTCGTCATGTATTCCCTTGCCTTGTTTGTCCTTCCCAAATGCATCACCTCACACTTATGCAAAGCCCACCTGACCAGCCCGTGTATATGATGACATAAGTGAATATCTAAATATTGTTCAAATGTCATGAATGTTCCTAACTCAACCATCCTTTCAGGCAGTAATTTCAAACTCCGATTAGCCTCTGGATGAAAGCAATTCTCCTCAACTCTACTCGTAGCCTTCTACCGCTTACCTTAAATCTATGAACACTGTTTATTGGCCCTAATGGAAAAGATACTTTCTTACCCACTATCTAAGCCTCTCACAATCCTATACACATCTATCAGGTCCTCTCTCAACCTTCTCTACAATAAGTAAAACAACCCCAACCTCTCCATTAGCTCAGACTCTCTAGCCCAGGCTACACCCTCATGAACCTCCTTTGTTTCTACTTTTGTGCAACCACATCCTTCTTACAATGTGATGACCAGAACTGCACACTGTGCTCTAGCTTAACCAACATTTATACAATTCCAGCAGAATCTCCCTGCTTTTGTATTTTATACTTCAGCTAAGTGAAGCAAGTATCCTGTATGTCTTCTTAATCACCTTATCTACCTACCCTGCTACCTTCAGGGATCGAAGGATATACACAGTAAGTTCCCACAGCTTTTAATACTTTCCAGGTCTTCCAATTCATAGTATAATCCATTATCTTGTTAGCCCTCCTAAAGAACGTTCCCTCACACTTCTTTGGGTTGAATTCTATTTGCCACAGCTCTGATCAATCCATTGATATCCTCCTACAGTTTAAGGCTATGCTCTTCACTATTCCCTTGCCTACCAATCTTTATTTCTATGGCAAACCACTTTATCATACTCCCAACATTTCAGGCAAAATCATTAATGTACTCCACAAACAATAAGGACTTCAGCATTGATCCCTGTGAAACTCTCCAGTCATATAAACATCTATTTTTACCCTCTATTTCTCCTTTTCAGCCAATTTTGGATCCAGTGTGCCATTTTGCCGTGGATCCCATGGGTCTTACTTGCTTGACCTGTCTGCCACGAAGGACCTTGTCAAAAGCTTTGCAAAAATCTATGTCAGCCACATCAAATGCATGACCCTCATCAACACTCTTGGTTACCTCCTCAAAAAATTCAATCACATATCAAACATGATTTGCTCTTTTCTCGCTAAACGATTGAATGTAAAGTGATTTAGCTTCTTACAGTTAGACCTCTGTTTATCCAATGGTAGATATTGTTTCTTTCTTTTGCGTGGTATTCGCCACTATAATTACACCCTGACATCGGGACTTGATGTTCCTACTTGCCCTGCAAAAGCTATTCATTTTTTTCCAACTTGTTGTTCTCATTTGGCCTATAATGTTTCTCAGCATAATGCAAAACTTTGTTTGTCTGGCATTAATACACTCTAGCTGTTAACTGACAGTCTCAGAACTTCGGACCACGTTGATAGCTTTCTTCAGAGTAGGTTTCTTCTTGCTCAGCAGCCCTACTTTTGCCGCAGGATCGTATGCCTAAGACAATTCTAACTCTGGGAACACAGGAACGGGATTAAGTCATTCGCCTCTCAAGTTTGTTCTACCATTCAATGGCTGACCTGCAGCCTAACTCTATACACCAGCTTTTGGCCCACATCCTGTGATACCTTTGCTTAACAAAAATTAATCTATCACAGATTTAAACTTAACAACTGATCCACAACCACTACCATTTGTGGAATAGAGTTCAAAATGTCTATGCCCTTTCTGTGTAGAAATGCTTTCTAATATGTCTCCTGAAAGTCTGGACCGAATTCTGAATCTATGGCCCCTAGCTCTACAATCCACAACCAGGAGAAATAATTTATTTTTATCCACCCTGCCTCTTCCTAATAACATCTTGAAGACTTCAATTAGATCATCCCTTAATCTTCTGAAGTCTAGAGAAAACAGAAAAGAGCTCCTGACCGTATTATAGCCTTAATTCAAACATGGACAAATGAGCGTAATTCTAGAGGTGAGGTGAGAGTGACAGCCTTTGACATCAAGGACACATTCAACCAAGAGTGACATCAAAGAGCTGTAGCAAAACTAGAATCAATGGAAATCAGGAGGCAAACTCTTTGCTGGTTGGAGTCATACCTGGCACATAGGAAAATGATTTTGTTTGTTGGAGGTCAATAATCTCAGCTCGAAGACATCTCTGCAGGAGTTCCTCAGGGTAGTTGGGCCTCCTAGGCCCAAACATCTTCAGTTGCTTCACTAATGACCTTCTGACTACCAAAATGTCAGAAGTGGGGATCTTATGCACAATATTGAGCTCCATTTGTAACTCCTCAAATACTGAAGCAGTCCATGTTCAAATGCAACAAGATCTGGACAATATCCAGATTTAGGCTGACAAGTGGCAAGAAACATTCACACCCATAAATGCCAGGCAATGACCATCTCCAATAAGAGACATTTAATCTCTGACCCTTGACATTTGATTTGATTTCATTTATTGTCACGTGTACTTAAATACAGTGAAAAGCTTTGTTTGCGAGCAGTACAAGTAGATCATAGTAGTCAAGGACACACAGATCATAAGGTGGAAAAACATGGACAGAGTAAGGCATACAGGTTTCACTGCATAGGATGTACACGAGGCAAGATCATTTACTGATGTTACCATCATTGAATCCCCATTTTCCACATCCTATATAAGATAATTTACATTTCTGAGATGAATTTATCTACTGATTACAGAGAAGTGTCAAAAATAATAATTGGAAGAGACCTTTTATATCTGTAAATATTGCTTTTGGTCATTATTTATAATTGTATTTAGAAATTACTTGATTGTGGTTTTATAGTATTTAAATGTTCTGGAAGTAAAGGTCCCCAGGTCTTCTGCTAAACTGGAGAAGCTTAGAATGAAATTCCTGTAATTTTAAGATGAAATGTTAACATCAGCGCACACAATAAACCATGAAATAAAATTGGAAACCTGGAAAAATACAAAGACCTGGATTCTTGCTACTGAGGCTGATGGCTCAACTGAAGAAATTTTATCACATCCACTTTGTTAGAAACCCTCTTTATGCATACCTTGCTGAGACCTCAGACTCATAAAATAATTAACACTAAGAGTCCTATTTACACAGATGCAGAGAACTGTAGGTTTGAAATTCTTTGGCGATTATATCAAGTTGGTTTTTCTGGGAACCCTTTTGTCAATGTCTCAATATTACACAAGGGTGAGAGTGTAATGCAAGATTATTGACATTTTAATTGTTTGATTGACATTTTTAGAACAGTTTAACATGTACATTATTGTAATTGGAATCATTACTGTATATAGAGTGAATGAGCATGGAATGATCATAAGCTAGCATGAAGGTATACGAGACACCATTGAGCTGGTTGGAGGCACATGTTGGCATTGCTTAGAGAGGGTAAGAGGTATATAAGTTAGTACTTTTGAACTTAGATTTCAAAAGACACCTGAATCCAGATTGTGGAACACAATTCCACTCAAATCCATGAATGGAAAAGCTAGCCCAACTCCACAAACATTCAGAAAAGCTAGGAGATACCAGACCCACAGTGGAGCTGTGTAGGGTATACCTTTATCCTTCATGAAAGAAAAATAAGGGTGTGAGGAATGAGGTTTGAAGCCTTGGAATCGTATCCTGCCAACCATTTTAAATCACACCAGAGTTGTTCTGACTCCATGAAAATCCATTCCTCGAAAAGATTGGGAGCAACCCAAAAATAAACCAAAGTTAATACTTCAGATGTGGATCCTTCATCAAAACTGGTGCTGAATTGACTGATAACCATTTGAGACAATAAAATCAATAAACACAGTTTTTATTGCTTCTGCAAATGCTTATTATCTTCACTTTAAAAGACTTCCAAGCCTGCCCAATACAGCACATCATTGCCATCCATCATGTAAACAGCAAAATCTCATACTTATATAAGTTAAAGAGTGTTATGCAAATAGGAAAACTATGTTTTTATTGTCAGAATATAAGATGAAAAATTTGGAAGATTCAGAATAAACCACGTTGTTAACCCAGTGTTATATCCTACAGCAAACAATATTTTTCCTGATGAAGTATCAGTTGTAGGCAGTAGACAAACCAAAATTAATGAACCAAATAAGGACATGAACTTGGCTTGCTTCCATACATGTGCAAGAATTCCTGAGAGTGTCATGCAGCAAAGGATAACTATTAAAATTAACTCAAGCGATGCCAAATGACAAGGTTGGATTGTTTAAGTACAATAATTACAGTCTTCTGTCTTCTGCTGATGAAGTTACAATTGATTTTCTGAATACTGAAGTCCACCTCTACTGTCTCTGACAGTGAATATCAAAAAGGTCAAGTTTGTATTTATTCAACAAAAGCAAATAACGTTTTTTCATTCATGTAACCAAGTCTATGATTTAAGATTTACATATCCATTTTTATTTGTGTTTTTTAAAAATTAAATGCCAGAGTTATAGAAATAGAATGTAATTTAGCAATTTCATAATATATGCAAATGCAGAATATATCTCACAAAAGGCAAACTGACTGGTTTGCCTTGTTAAATGTTAGAGCATTTGTGCAAACTAAAATCTCATTTCAAGTGTAATGTTTTCTGAATGGAATAATTCACCTTACTTATTAGAATCTCTACAGTGTGGAAGCAGGCCCTTTGGCCTAACAGGTCCACAATGACCCCTCCAAAGAGTAACCCAACCAAACCCATTCTCCCATCCTATATTTAACCCTGACGAATGCACACATCCCTGAACACTACGGAAATTTAATTTGGATGATTCACCTAACCTGCACATATTTGGACAATGGAAAGAGATCAGAGCACCTGAAGGCAAACCCATGCAGACATGGGGAGAACATGCAATCTCCACATGGATAGTCACCCAAGGGTGGAATTGAGCCTGGGTCCCTAGCACTGTGAGGCAGTAGTGCTAACCACTCGGCTACATGCCACCCTGAACTTTATTCTACATCTAAATTTAATATGTAAATCTTAAATCATAGAGTTGGTTACATGAATGAAAAAATGTTATTTGCTTTTGTTGAATAAATACAAAACTGATCTTTTTGATATTCAATTTGTCAGAGACTGTATAGGTAGACTTCAGTATTCAGTAAATCAGTTGTAACTTCATCAACAGAAGACAGAAGACTGTAATTATTGTACTTAAACAATCCAACCTTGTCATTTGGCATCTAAACTATTGTCTAGGCAATTATGTAGGAATGATAAACTCAAAAATTCTGTAATGATGAAGCCTACAGGCATATGGAAATTTAATACCTAAAGCTAAAAAAAAGCTGGACATTATTACTTTATATCTTTGATAGCTGGCTTTGAGTGAGACCACATACTTCCTACTTCTGGATTATTACGTGAGACAGGGCAAATTGGCATTAAGCAAATAAGATTTGAGACTTAAAATCCATGGCTCAAAGATTGATGTGGGAAAGTACAAAGCTAAAGGCAATCTATCTGAATGCATACAGCACTGTCAATATGGTAGATAAATTGACAGCCCAGATAGAATGATCTAAATTCCACTACGGAGACATGGCTGCAGGGTGACCAAGGATAGGAACTGAATTCTCATGTTATTTGACATTTAGGAAGGATAGACAATAAGAAAAGGGGATGGGGTAGCTGTGCTAACAAAGGATGAGATCATCTTATGAGTGAGACAGGATCTTAGGTTGAAAGATCAAGCTGTTGAATGAGCCAGGATGGAGGTGCAAAACAGCAAGGTACAGCAAACATTGGTAGAGCAGATTATAGGCCACCAAACAGTAGTGATAATGTAAGGCCCTTGGGTGACTATCCATGTGGAGATTGCATGTTCTCCCCATGTCTGCATGGGTTTGCCTTCAGGTGCTCTGGTCTCTTTCCATAGTCCAAATATGTGCAGGTTAGGTGAATCATCCAAACACATCAGGAAAGTAGAGATGCATATAAACAGGGAGTACAGAAATCATGTAACTTTATTCTATACCTAAACGTAGGCAAATAAAATTTGCACCAATGCTGTGGCGACAAAATCCTGGAATATAAATGATTTTTGTTTTAGAATACAATGTTGAAGAAGCAACTGGAGAACATCATTTTACTTCTAGTATGTACAAAGAGAAGAGGCAACTTAATAATCTCATTGTAATGGAACCTTTATGGAAAAATGACTGTAATATGATAGAATTTTACAGTATATACGGTTTATCCTTTAAAAATGGTCATAACTAAGCAAGTGAAGGTATGATGGGTAAATTGACTGTGGACATTGGGAAACTGCATTAGAAAGTACCATAGCAGGCATTTAAATAAGTACTGCATACAATAAATTTACATTCCTTTGAAGCACAAAAAAGGGGAAAGGTGACTCAACCATGACTAACACGAGCAGGTAAAAATGGCAATCGATCAAAGGAAGAGGCTTATAAAATTCCATAAAAGTCAGCAAGTCTGGGAGCATTTGAGATTTCACCAAAGGAAGACAAGGAACGAATAAAGAGAAAACAGAATGTGTTTGTAAATTAGTGAGAAATTAGCTACAAAAATATTCTATATATAAGGACATGAGAAAAGGTTAGCAAAGGCAAAGGAATGGGAAATAATGAAGGAGTAGAGAAACCAAATAAATATTTTATGTATGCCTTCACAAAGGCAGGAAACTAGAAAACCAAAGGACTGCTTGGAAGGAAAAACTGAGAAGAATTAGTACTGAAATAGTATTGGAGAAATTATACAGTAATAGAGTCATAGAGATGTACAGCATGGAAACAGACCCTTTGGTCCAACCCGTCCATGCCGACCGTATATCCCAACCCAATCTAGTCCCATCTGCCAGCAACCAGCCCATATCCCTCCAAACCCTTCCTATTCATAAACCCATCCAGATGCCTTTTAAATGTTGCAATTGTACTAGCCTTCACCACTTCCTCTGGCAGCTCATTCCATACACGTACCACCCTCTGCGTGGAAAAATTGCCCCTTAGATCTCTTTTATATCTTTCCCCTCTCACCCTAAACCTCTGCCCTCTAGTTCTGGACTCCCCACCCCAGGAAAAGACTTTATCCTATCCATGCCCTTCATTATTGTATAAACCTCTATAAGGTCTCTCCTCAGCCTCCGATGCTCCAGGGAAAACAGCCCCAGCCTGTTCAGCCTCTCCCCATTGCTTAAATCCTCCAACCCTGGCAACATCCTTGTCAATCTTTTCTGAACCCTTTCAAGTTTCACAACATCTTTCCAATAGAAAGGAGACCAGATTTGCACACAATATTCCAACAGTGGCCAAACCAATGTCCAATAAAGCCGCAACATGCCCTCCCAACTCCTGTACTCAATACTCTGACCAGTAAAGGAAAGCATACCAAATGCCTTCTTCACAATCCTATCTACCTGCGACTCCACTTTCAAGGAGCTATGAACTTCACCCCAAAGTCTCTTTGTTCAGCAACACTCCCTAGCACCTTACCATTAAGTGTATAAATTCTGTTATGATTTGCTTTCCCAAAATGCAGCATCTCACATTTATCTAAATTAAACTCCATCTGCCACTTCTCAGCCCATTGGCCCTTCTGATCAAGATCTCGTTGTAATCTGAGGTAACCCTCTTTGCTGTCCACTACACCTCCAATTTTGGTGTCATCTGTAAACTTCCTAACTATACCTCTTATGCTCACATCCAAAT
>NC_057721.1:19644424-19646783 GCF_004010195.1 Chiloscyllium plagiosum | reverse complement strand
CCTCATCAATCCTCTTTGTTACTTCTTCAAAAACTCAATCAAGTTTGTGAGACGTGATTTCCCACGCACAAAGCCATGTTGACTATCCCTAATCAGTCCTTGCCCTTCCAAATACATGTACTTTCTGTCCCTCATGGAGAGATTAATGGCCTGAAGATTGATAAATCACTTGATCTAGGAGAAAGTGAGCACTGCAGATGCTGGAGGTCAGTGTCGAAGAGTGTGGTGTTGGAAAAGCACAGTAGGTCAGGCAGCATCTGAGGAGCAGGAGAATTGATGTTTCAGGAAACCTTAGGCCTAAGACATTGATTCTCCTGTTCCTCAGATGTCGCCTGACTGGCTGTGCTTTTCCAGCACCTCTTTGAAATCCCCTTGACCCAATGACTCTCCACTTCAGAGTATTGTAAGAGTGTTTGAAGAGGTAATGGACACATTGATGGATGTGGTCCAAATTTCAGTGGTTTCTAAAATGGTTCCTGTAGTTTGGAAAGCAGCAAATGAAAGCTCTCAAATGAAAGAAAGAAAGGGAAGGCAAATGGGGAACGACAGACCTTTTAGCCTAACATCAAAGAGAGGCAAAGTCTTAGTGGTATAATTATTGGCCTATTAATCCAGAATTGGTAATGTTCTAGGAACTATGTTCAGATCCCACCATAAAAGATGGTGAAATTTGAATTCAATACATTTCTGGAATTCAGAGTCTAATGATGACTGTGGCAACATGAGAAATTTCACTAATGTCCTTTAGGGAAGGAAGCTGCCATTCTTACCTGGTTTGGCCTATATGTGACTCCAGACCCACAGCAATATGTCATCAAGTCGTAGAGTTGTACAGCTGGAAACAGATGCTTCAGTCCAACTTGTTCATGCTGACCAGATAAATTAATCAAGACACATTTTCCAGCATTTGGCCTATATCCCTCTAAACCCTTCCTATTCATATATCCATCCAGATGCCTTTTAAATGTTATAATTGTATCAGCTTCCACCACTCCCTCTAGCAGCTCATTTCATACACGCACCACCCTCTGCGTGAAAAAGTCCCTTATGTCTAATTTAAATCTTTTCCCTCTCATCTTAAACCTTTGCCCTCTAGTTTTAGACTTTCCTACCTTGGGAAAGGACCTTGGCTTTTCACCCTATCCATGCCCCTCATACGCTATAAATCTCTATAAGGTCACCCCTCAGCCTCCGATGCTCCAGGGAAACTAACCGTAGTCTATTCAGTCTCTCCACATAGCTCAAACCCTCTAATCTCTCAATTGCCCTCTAGGCACTTATGGATAGACAATAAATTCTGGAGCTGCCAACAATGCCCTCATACCATGAATGAATAAAACAATCAGTAGTAGGGAACGTGCTAGAATCTATTACTAAAGAATGTTTACAACTGGACTTTTAGAAACTTACGGTAAGACTGGCATAGTCTGCATGGATTTATGAAAGGGAAATCATGTTTCACAAACTAATTATGGCTTTTTTTTTTGTTAACGTAACCAGCAGAAGAGCTAAGGGATAACTAGGGGAGGTGGTGTATCTGGATTTCCAAAAATCTTTTGGTAAGGTGCCACACACAGGTTAGTTCATTTGCAGGAAATGCAGTCAGCTCCTGCTCCTCACAGAACACATTAGGGAACTGGTGTTGGAGTTGGATTAACTGAGGATTATTCAAGAGGCTGAGAGGGTGATAGGTAGAAGCTACAGGGACATAGTTATGCCAGAGAACAAAGGTAGCTGGGTAACAGTTAGAGGTGGGAAGGGGAGGAAGCAGGCAGTGCAGGGATCCCCTGTGGTCGTTCCCTTCAACAATAAGTATACCGCTTTGGATAGTGTTGGGGGGGACAGCCTAGCAGGGGTAAGCTACAGTGACCGGGTCTCTGGCATGAGGTCCGGTTCTGAGGCTCAGAAGGGAAAGGGGGAGAGGAGGAGAGCGTTAGTTATAGGAGACTCTATAGTTAGAGGGACAGACAGGCGGTTCTGTGGACATGGGCGAGACTCTCGGATGGTTTGTTGCCTCCTGGGTGCCAGGGTCCGAGATGTCTCGGACTGTGTCTTCAGAATCCTTAAGGGGGAGGGTGTGCAGCCAGAAGTCGTGGTGCACATTGGCACCAACGACATAGGTAGGAAGAGGGGTGGGGAGGTCACTCAGGAGCTCAGGGAGTTAGGCTGGAAGCTAAAAGCTAGGACAGACAGAGTCGTCATCTCTGGGTTGTTGCCGGTGCCACGTGACAGTGAGGCAAGGAATAGGGAGAGAGTGCAGTTGAACACGTGGCTGCAAGGATGGTGTAGGAGGGAGGGCTTCAGGTATTTGGACAATTGGACTGCATTCTGGGGAAGGTGGGACCTATACAAGCAGGAC
>NC_057721.1:19617833-19641392 GCF_004010195.1 Chiloscyllium plagiosum | reverse complement strand
ACAACCGAGTGTTACAAGGGGACATAAATTTACGGTGAAGGGTGGAAGGTATAGGGGAGATGTCAGGGGTGGGTTCTTTACCCAGAGAGTGGTGGGGGCATGGAATGCGCTGCCTGTGGGAGTGGCAGAGTCAGGATCATTGGCAACCTTTAAGCGGCAATTGGATAGGTACATGGATGGGTGCTTAAGCTAGGACAAATGTTCGGCACAACATCGTGGGCTGAAGGGCCTGTTCTGTGCTGTATTGTTCTATGTTCTATGTTCTAAATTGGAGTGTGAGACTCGTGGTAATATACTGGAAAGATCAGCTAACAGAAAAACAGTTGAAATAAGCTGGTCATTCTCAGGTCATGATGAAAGTTAGATTTAAGAAATAGTTTCTCCTGGAGAAAGAAATTAGTTTAAAACACTTGGAAAATAGGATATCTCACTGTAAGAGTTAAGTTTGAAAATTCCAGGCCAAAAGTGTTTAACTAGAATATTTAAAGCTGAGTAAATCTAATCTTCGCATTGAGACTAATAAAGAAAAAAAGGTGATCAATCTCTTAAGATCAAGTATTAAAAGCAATAGATAGGGTAAATGTATAGAATGAGAGAGAAGGGAACTATTTAGTACAGTGAAGAGAAGGTGTTGCGATAGATGGCATTGTACTTTGCCATGTGTTTTGAAATCTTTCAAATTATATTATACGTAAATAGTTTGGTTTGTTGTATTTTATCTTCACTTCTTTTGAACAATAAACTCCTACTTTAAACCAAGTTTGTAGTAGTGCATGCTTGCATTTCAGTGATAGACCACCACTGTAAATAAAAACAAACTAAATTATAATCTTTCAAGCCAGGTTTCAGTCTGAGATCTGACTTGTCTGGCAATAACGTCAGCTAGGATCATAACACCACCTCTGCAGTATTGTCTTTATCTAAGGAAGAATCTGCTTGCTTCAGAAATAATGAATGAATGTCCAGTAGGCTGGTTCCTGAAATAGAGGAACTGCCCTATTAGGACAAATTGAAGACACTGGGATTATGTACTATTGAGTGGAGACCATTTTGATAGGTAGATGCAGAAAGAATGTTTGCTTGGCTGGGAGTCTAGAACTAGAAGATGTAGTGTCCGAATAAGATGTTGGCCAAATAGGACCAGGGTGAAAAGGGATTTCTTCACTCAGGACATGATGGAGCTTTGGACTTGTTTACACTGGAGGGAAGTAGAGGCTCAACCATGGAATTTGTCTGGATAGAGACTGATATATTTCTAGATATTAATGATGCAACATGATATGGAGATACTGTGGGAAATGCCATTAAGGTGGAAGATCAGCCATAGTCTAGATGAATAGCAGAGCAGAGCCAATGGGCCAAATGGCTTACTCCTGCTCCTATTTTCTGTGTTCTTATGAAACCAACTGGAATTACTTTAATTCAGTGAATGTTTTGCTGACAGATTTGAGTATAATAAGTGCTAGTTGAAAAATATCTAATTCTTGTGTGTTCCACGCATTAAGAACTGAATGGAAGGATTGAGTTGTGTCACTACTTTACGTAATGTAGAAACAGAAAATTCTGGAAAATGTTCTTCATTCAGTATTTAGACAATGCTGCACACTGGGAATGTCAACTTTTGCATGAAACATAAAACTGAAGATCTGCCCTGTCTGGCCCCTCTCAGTCAGACATATAAAATATAATGGCTCCTTTGTAAGAAAATAAGAAAGCTCTGCTTAGACTTTTGACAGCTCAACAAATGTTACCAGATTCAATTATCTGTCTCACCACTGCTTACAGGGCATCACTGGACATAAATTGGCTTGTTATGTTTCCCTGAATTGCAATAGTGCAACACTTTAGAATTACCTCATTGGCTACAAAGCCTTTTGAGACATCCTGAGTTGTAAAATATGCCTTGTCAATCCAAGTCATTTATTTTCTAATAGATGCACAAATCTGATTTGGACACAAAGACTGATTGTAGACATTGTAGTACCACATTGTTTTAAGGTTTACAATTAAATTTATAAATGTAATCACTTTTTGATTCGTACTGTTAGGATTTTCATCATGTGGCTTTTAAAAATATGTCAAAATGCAAACACAAGCATATCTTCCTTTCAGATTGACCTCAGCTCAATAAGATTCTCTTCCTGTTGTATTTGAAGGTACGGATAAAGAAATGAGGCACTTTTCCGACAGTAAGTTCGTAACAATATGCCAAGACGAAGAAACCTTCTCACTGCAATCCTCATTGCTTTACCCTGGACCATACTGCTGACCATCTGGCACCAGAACTCAGGGGTCTTCTACCCTGCCATTCAGAGAAGTAGGTGACCTTCATACCTCTGTGTAACTTTAGAGAGTTTATTAATTATGAATTGAGGACAGCCTTAATTTTCCTGGCCAACACTTGGTAGAAAAAAAATTGAATTTACTTGTGTTATTTTGGGGAATGATAGTGGGATGACTCTTCCCCTTACTTCTTACCTTTCGGTTGACCTCAGCAAGATGAGGGAGTGTTTGGACCAGTTTTGACTGTTAAGATTCTCAGTGATAAACACATTACAGAATTTTTCTAAGTTTAAATCAAAAGAAAATATCAATGTCTATTTGTATGGCACCCAGAATGTAAATGCAATGAACATACACACCTAGATAGTGTCATGGAGTCATAGAGATGTACAGCATGGAAACAGACCCTTCGGTCCAACCCGTCCATGCCGACCAGATATCCCAACCCAATCTAGTCCCACCTGCCAGCACCCGGCCCATATCCCTCCAAACACTTCCTATTCATATATCCATCCAAATGCCTTTTAAATGTTGCAATTGTACCAGCCTCCACCACATCCTCTGGCAGCTCATTCCATATATGTACCACCCTCTGTGCAAAAAAGTTGTCCCTTAGATCTCTTTTACATCTTTCCCCTCTTGCCCTAAACCTATGCCCTCTGGTTCTGGACTGTCCCACCCCAGGGAAAAGACTTTGTCTATTCATCCTATTCATGCCCGTCATGATTTTGTAACCTCTATAAGGTCATCCCCCAGCCTCCAACGATCCAGGGAAAACAGCCCTAGCCTGTTCAATCTCTCCCAGAATGTAAATGCTCAAATCCTCCAACCCTGGCAACATCTTTGTCAATCTTTTCTGAACCGTTTCAAGTTTCACAACATGCTTCTGATAGGAAGGAGTCCAGATTTGCACACAATATTCCAGAAGTGGCCCAATCAATGTCCTGTACAGTTGCAACATGACCTCCCAACTCCTGTACACAATACTTTGACCAATAAAGGAAAGCATACCAAACACCTTCGTCACTATTCTATCTACCTGCGACTCCATTTTCAAGGAACTATGAAACTGCACACCAAGGTCTATTTGTTCAGCAACACTCCCTAGGACCTTACCATTAAGTGTATAAGTCCTGCTAAGATTTGCTATCCCAAATTGCAGCAACTCGCATTTATCTAAATTAAACTCCATCTGCCATTTCTTAGCCTATTGGCCCATCTGATCAAGATCATTTTGTAATCTGAGGCAACATTCTTTGCTGTCCACGACACCTCCAATTTTGGTGTCATCTGCAAACTTACTAACTGTACCTCTTATGCTTGCATCCAAATCATTTATGTAAATGACAAAAAGTAGAGGACGCAGCACTGATCCTTGTGGCAATGGCCACAGGCTTCCAGTCTGAAAACCAACCCTTCACCACCACCCTCTGTCTTCTACCTTTGAGCCAGTTCTGTATCCAAATGGCTAGTTCTCCAAGAAAATAGATACACGCACATGTAAAGATTCTGTAGGTCAGAACATGCAACTCGATTGTTAACGGGATAGAAGATCCAATTGAGATTTAGTTCCTTAAGGTATGCAAGGTGTTTGCCTGGCTGGGTTCCCTCTTGTACTTCTTTGAATAAGAATGGAAGTTAGAAGTCTTGGGATTTCCAGACCAGGTTATGGCAATGGCGATCTCTTCATGTGAAAGTGAGTTAGTCACTGTGTGTGGTGTGGATTGGTTGTTTGACATGTGGGTTCTATTCTTTCGGCTGAAGGAACTGTCCTGTTTGTTTCAAGACGGAGACTCTTGCCTCTGTCTGGTTGTTGAAGTAATGGGTTTCGTTATCTGATTACATGATCAATCGTTCTATTAACCACCACATCCAGGGCTATTTATATTTTAAGACATTTTCATAGGTCAGTTTAGACGTGAGTTAATTCTTTGTGTAGAAGTTATAGTAGGTCATATCACCGTGGGTGGTCATCTTGGGTCAAGACAAATTATCCACATACTGTGTTGTTCTTTCATTTTTAATAGCAAAAACATTGTCCTTCATTTCCATAAACTCATGACCATGTGACACAATGGTGATGCTAGGAAAATAACCAGCAAGCCTAATAGCTGCTACATTCCACTCAGGAATATATACTAAAATAAATATAACTATATATCAAAATAAATCACAATGAAGTCCTGAAGGTCGTCTCAATGGAAAATCAACGGCTGTACCTCTGTCATTTCCAATGATACCTGTATCTGCTATTTTGGGTCAATCAGAAAATTTGCCAGTCAGTAATACAGTTTTCATTTTGAGGAGATCTCAAAATCTTAAGGTGTCATTTCTTACATTCTTGCGGTTTAGGGAACTTCAAAGACTGGTCAAAAGAAATGTACACCCTGAATCACATACAATTCCCCACCTATCCAATAGTACTTGGTCTGACTGTATCAGCCTGCACTACTTGTTTGCACTGGTATCAGATAAGAATGTGTTGATTCCTTGGTTTTAATCTACTCAGTGAAAGATATACCTGAAAAGTATCTCATGTCAGTTATTCACCACACTAATAGTGCCTCACTGACAGCATATTTCATACCATGAAGGAAACATTTCTGAACTTGCACAGCACAGGATGAGTGCTGCAATTCAAATCCTTGTAAGAATTACAAGGAGACACTTAATTCTTTTAGATGTAAAAGCATGTTTTAGCTTTGGGGGTATGGAGCAGATTCTTTCCCCACAGGTAAGACCAGGTCAAGAACATGGGAGTGGGAAAGTCCAAGACATTGAAGTAGAGTCAAAATCATGATCTCCTTCCTAGCTTTCCCAGGGGCAGCAGTGAGGGTGTGATGAAATCCCTTGGATCTGCAGTGGAGTAATTAAGGAATGTTTGGCTGGAGTAAGACAGCTTACCACCAACATCACTCCATCGAGAACAATAAGGGACAGGCAGTAAAATTTTGGCTGAGCCAGAGATACCCACACTCCATGAATGATGCATAAAAATGTTGAGAAGCTATAGAATGCTTTAATGCAGAGTCTTGACTTGACTTTCCAGGCGTCTGATTTCCTGAGCAATTTACCAGGGTCATCGAGATAAGTACATAGCAGGGAGAGTTTCTTCGATGAAATCCGGGGATGTGTTGATCACTTACACTCAGCAGCTTCAGCCACAGCTATTTAGAGACTGCTGTTCCAAGCACTTCCTCTCTTGGAGAGTGCGTTCACTGCTTCACGGATGGTTGTCAATTTCTCAACAGAAATGTAACCCATCTTGTATTTCAGTCACTTTCGGCTGCACCTCCTTGTTGACTATGATATGGAATTTGTCTAAACAGCTTCACTTTGCTACTTTGCTGAGGTCCAGTAACAAAGACCACACCACAGCTAAAGATTCCAACAGAGATCGGAGTATCAAGGCAGCAAAATAAACAGCCTCCTCAGCTGCATGTCCTTCCTCAGCTAGATGTGAGATCCAGCTCCACGCTTGTGAGAGCACCCATAACAAGGTGCACAGGCAAGAGGATGAGCTCTCTCAACATGTCAGAATACTGACTCCTGGGGAGGCTGAGGAGCTCACTGCTGATACCCACAAACTCCTGGATCAAGACTTCCTTCTAGTGGAGCAGGTACACACGGTATGCTGTCTGTTGCTGGAGGATGACCCCCCTCCACCCCAGAGCCAGATCTCCACACTTAGCAAGTTGTGTGCTCTCCTGTGAGAAGGGAAAGCAAAGGCAAGGTACTGGCTTGTATCGAGGGAATAGGAAGGACAGCATTTAGTGGATGGTGACAACAAAGCATACTTCTTCGTTCACTGCTCATTCATGGGATGTCAGTGTCACTGACTTGACCGGCATTTACCACCCATCCCTAACTTCCCCAAGGCAGCTGCTAGTGAGCTGCCTACTTGAACTGTTAAGGTCCTTAGAGTGTTCAGATACTCATCGTGGCTGTTAGGAAGGGAAGCCCAGGATTTTGCTTGTGCGATAATGAAGGAATGGCAATATAGTTCGAAGTCTGGATGGTGTGTGGCTTGGAGTAGGTGATTTTCCTGTGCATCCACTGTCCTTGTCTCTCCATATGGCAGAGGTTGGAAGGTGCTGTTGAAGGAGCCTTGATGAGCAAGTGCAATGCATTTGTAGAAGGAACAGACTGCGGCCACTGTGCTTCAATGGTGAAGGGAGTGAATCTTGTAGCTGGTGGATGAGATGGCATCAAGTGGACTGCTTGTCCTGAGTGGTCTCAAGCCTGCTAAGTGTTGTTGGAACAGCACTCATTCAGGTAAGTGGAAAGTATTCCATCATATTCCTGACACATGCCTTGTAGATAATGGTAAGGCTTTGGGGAGACAGAAAGTGAATACTTACTACAGAATTCCCAGCCTCAAACTCCTCTTGTAGCCACTGTATTTGTATAGCTGGTCCATTTCAGTTTCTAGCCAATGCTGACATCCAGGATGTTATAAGTCGGGGGATTCAGAGATAGTATCATCATTGAATATTAAGGGGCAATAGTTAGATTAACTCTTATTGAAAATGGTCATTGTTTAGCATTTTTGTGGCACAAATGTTACTTGCTACTTATCAGCTTGAATATTGTCCACATCTTATTGCATTTAGACATGGGCTGCTTTAGTATCTGTGGAACAATGAATGATACCAACCATGGTGCAATCATCAGCAAACATCCCCACTTCTGACCCAATAATGGAGGGAAGGATATTGATGAAGCAGCTGAAGATGATCAGGCCTCGGACACTAGGATAATTGATTCTTCTATCTCCCTTGGTCCTCATCAATTTTAATTTTGCTCAGACTCTTTGATGGCACAATGTGTCGAATGTGGCCTTAATGTCAAGGGCAGTCATTACACCTCACCTCTGTAAATCAACACTTCCCTGTTTGGACCAAGGCTGTATTGAAGTTTGGAGCTGAAACCCAAACTGAATGTCAGTACTCAGGTCATTGTTGAGTGAGTGCTTCTTGAAGGCACTGTTGACAATCCCTTATAGCACTTTACTGATGATCGGGAGTAGACTAATGAGGCAGTAATTGTGGCTGAGAGTGTGGTGCTGGAAAAGCACAGCAGGTCAGTCAGCATCCCGATGAAGGGCTTATGCCTGAAACGTCGATTCTCCCACTCCCCGGATGCTGCCTGACCTGCTGCGCTTTTCCAGAACTCGGCTCTGATCTCCAGCATCTGCATTCCTCACTTTCTCCTGAGACAGTAATTGGCCGAATTGGAGTTGTCCTGCTTTTTGTGTACAAGACATACCTGGGCAATTTTTCACATTGTTCGGGTAGATGCCAGTGCTGTAACTGTACTGGAACATCTTGGCTAGGAGAGCAGCGAGTCCTGGAGGACACAACTTCAATACTAGTGCCAGAATGTTTTAGAGCCTTTGCAGAGTCCAGGGCCTTCAGCCACTCCTTGGCATCATCAGCTACCAATTGGCGTCTGTCTTGCTGGGGAACCACTAGAGGCCAAGACAGATCATCCACATGTCACTTCTGGCTGAAGATTGGTGTGAATGCTTCAGCTTTGAACTTTGCTCTGAGGTACTGGGTTGCCCTATCATTGAGGATGGGGATATTTGTGGAGCTTCCTCCTCCAGTGGGTCACTTAATTATCCACCATGATTAATGATTGGGTGTGGCAGGACTGCAGAGCTTAGAACTGATCTGCTGGTTGTGGAACCATTTAGCTTTGTCTGTCACTTGCTGTTGTGAGGCTTGGCACAGTTGCAGCTTCACAACTGTTTGATGCGGCACCCGAATTTGTTTGCCACTCTCATGTCAGACCGACCTGGTTGTCTGGATTCTCTTGATACACTTTCTGCATCTCCTGCTGCTCAGCTCCTTAGTCACTTCCACCCATATCTGCCAACTGGCCTGTCTTTGGGACAACTTTCCAAAGAGTCAGTGAAACCTTATAATCCATGTTGTTGTACCTTTAATTAGAAATCCTTTCTTTGACTAAATAGAGGAGAAAGTGAGGACTGCAGATGCTGGAGATCAGAGCTGAAAATGTGTTGCTGGAAAAGCACAGCAGGTCAGGCAGTATCCAAGGAACAGGAGAATCGACATTTCGGGCATAAGCCCTTCCTGAAGAAGGGCTTATGCCCGAAACGTCGATTCTCCTGTTCCTTGAATGCTGCCTGACCTGCTGCGCTTTGACTAAATAGATGCATCATCTTGGTCAACTACCCACACTGATTGAGGAGTTGTGAGCTGCAATAACAATTAGTTTCCTTTCAGAAAGGTAGAATTGCTGCACACACAAACTGAGTTCCAGATCTGAAAATGGTTTCACTGTTTCGACAGTGACTGAGTTGAAAAGATTCTGCTTGAATCTCAATCAATCTCGAATACAGAGACAGGAGATACCTTAATAATGAGATCACTTCTTTCTCAAATTCAGTGGAGCTAGTGTCTGCATGATAATATGAATTCTGGTCTAGCATTCTTTTTAACAATATGGTCTCTCTTATCTTCCCATCATTGGAAAGAAATGCATTTCTTAGATTAATGTTTGGGTAGATATGCTTGAAAAATACCTGCATGAACATAGTTTGAGAAGAGTCACGTGTAACTGAAGACACATGGGCAGATGTCCCTCTGGGGTGGCATGGTGGCTCTGTGGTTAGCACTGCTGCCTCACAATGCCAGGGACCAAGGTTTGATCCCAGCTCTGGGTGACTGTCTGTGTGGAGTTTGCACATTCTCCCTGTGTTTGTGTGGGTTTGCTCCGGTTTCCTCGCACAATTCAAAGCTGTGCAGGTTAAGTAAACTGGCTATGCTAAATTGCCTGTAGTGTTCAGGGGTGTGTAGGTTAGGGGTAAATGTAGGGGAATGGGTCACTCTTTAGAGGATTGGTGTGGACTTGTTGGGCCAAATGGCCTGTTTCCACACTGTAGGGATTGTATGATTTTCTTTAGTACACAGATATAAAACTTTGATGGGATATAGCACTGATCATAAATTTGGGCACCAACTGTAGATATGACATTGAATATGAAATCTACACATAAGCCTTTTAGTCCAACTTGTCAGTGCTGGTGTTTACATTACATATGAGTCTCTTCCCATTTTGGTGTTCCATTTCTGAAATATAGTGGTTATCACATTCACTTAACAAGTGAAAGGGCCCCTGCTTCGAAACCAGGCACAAGCATTTCTTTGATCAGGTATCAAATAGCTTAGTTGGCTGGACAGCTGGTTTGTGATGCAGATTGATGCCAATAGCATGGGTTCAGTTCCTGCACCAGCTGAGGTTACTCTGAAGGACTCTCCTTCTCAATCTCTCCCCTCACCTGAGGTATGGTGACCCTCAGGTTAAACTTGGACCAGTTGTTTCTTTGTAATGTGAGCAGTCTCTGGGACCATGACAACTTTACCTTTAACTCCTGTTCCAGTTATCTCATCTTAGCCCTTCAACATACCTGTTAGAAACATTTTATGCATTTGTCTTTTTGAACCGATCTAAGATATTCACCTCAACGACTTCCTGAGACAAAGCGTTTCACATTCTAACCACTCTCTGTGTAAAGAAATGTCACTTTGTTTCCTTATTAGTGACTACGCATAGTAAGTTTTGGATTCCATGCAGGCAGAAACATTCCCACCACATCTACCTCAGTCAACCCATTCAGTTTTTTAAAGACCTCAATAAACCACCTTTAAGTCTTCTTTCTAAATAAAAATCCAACCTGTTCAAACTACCCTGAGGTCTGTAAACTCTAGGTTCTGCTCACACCCCTGCAAATGTCTTTGACACTTTCTCCTGCTTTTCTGTGTACTTTTGTTCCTCTCTTCTTTGACCTTTGAGGTGGAAGTGTTAATGTTCATTATCAGGGTGTTTGGTAGTTTCTCGGTGAGCACTTAGAGGATTGCTGAGGCTGACCTTTGCCCAGAATGTTCTGCTGGAAATAAGGCAGGAATTTGCAGACATCTGATCTTGGACAAATTGCTTGCCCAGGCTTTGCTTTGCTTCCATTTTTAATTGATATGTGTTTGCTTCCGAAGAAGTTTGTTTGATTGAGAAATGTGTAGGAACTCTAAGGAGTTTCACCCAGGAGTCAAGTCAATATCAGAACTCCGAAGGGAATCAATAAAATTCTGCTTGTGGTACTTCCTTTAACTGCCCTGAGAGAACACCCAAGACTCACACTCTCCATAAAACTTTGGTCAGTGAGTGTCAAGCATTTTGGCTACATGATCAGTGCGACACAGTTATGTCTGCCTCATTATGGTGTGAATGCTTGACTTGTCACCTTCAATGAGTACCATAATGTGTAATATTTTGCTGTGCCTTTAGGAGCTTCCGAGGGCAGCTCAAGTGAAAGTGGCATGTTGCTGCTACATCATCCAAATCCTGCATGCGGAGAAAAGATTGGTCATGTCTATTCCACTTTAGACTCTCAGTTTGATAAGCAGATTTACTCACCTTCATTTCAAGAACAATGATGACAGGTTCTGGTCATGGACTGAAACCAGGGTCTCAGGATAGGGCTTTCCTCAAGTAGGCTGGTACATGACTTTATGCTGATTGTAAGATTGAAGTTGTCATTTGGATCGGAGGACAGGTTTGTGCTACATTTCATGTCTAGCTCCGAACCATAAGTAAGTACGCAATCATGAAGATATTCGATTCTGTTCTGTTTCCTTTCATAAAGATGGAGGCTGGAACCTTGCTCTAACCTGAGGGAACGGACCAAGATCCTGTTCAATTTTAACATACCTTCATTACTTGTGAATTGAATATACCACGAAATAAATGCTAGTTTGTTAACATTTGAATCAGGTAATGATCCAATTCTCTTTATGAGCCATAATTGAATTTGCCATTACCTCACTCTCGCAGCGTGTTCCGTGTCCTAACCACTCACTGAATGTGAAGTGATGTCTGCCTTTGGCTCTGTTACCATGTATCATTTAGGCCAAGTTGCTGCTTTTAATGATCTGTAGCTTTCTGTGCTCTTGTTAAGCTTTTTCTTTTCTGAGTAAAAAGTGTCTGTTTTCCCTACCAAAGTGAAACCACTCCGCATTTATCTCTTAAAATTCATTTGCCACTTGACTGCCCAGTCTGCTTTTTTTGCATTGTTTTTTTCTCTTTGGAGAAAATGAGGACTGCAGATGCTGGAGATCAGAGTCCAGAGTGTGGTGCTGGAAAAGCATATCAGGTCAGGCAGCACTCTGACTCTACTGCTCCTCGGAGGCTACCTGACCTGCTGTGCTTTTCCA
The DNA here is from genome assembly GCF_004010195.1 of Chiloscyllium plagiosum. Classification (NCBI taxonomy): domain Eukaryota; kingdom Metazoa; phylum Chordata; class Chondrichthyes; order Orectolobiformes; family Hemiscylliidae; genus Chiloscyllium; species Chiloscyllium plagiosum. The sequence continues at coordinate 19,629,873 of NC_057721.1, read as the reverse complement.
GCACCCCACTCTCGACTTTCTTTCCTCTTTGTCAACTATAAATCCTGATTTTATGCCAGCTGTAAATTTAACATACATTTGCGTTACAGGAAATGCTGCACTGATCCTCTGCAACACTATTTTCTGTTTCTTTTCCTACTTGATCTTGTACCCACAGTAGTTATATAGCTGATTGTGTTCTGCTTCTGGTAAATGCTAACCTATCAGATATTTATAGGGAGGAAATCAGTGATGGAAAGTTCAGAAGCGATGGTAAGCTTCCCTCTTGAACCTTGCCTGGTACTTGGCCTAAATGATACATGGTAACAGAGCCAAAGGCAGACATCACTTCACATTCAGTGAGTGGTTAGGACACGGACACGCTGCGAGAGTGAGGTAATGGCAAATTCAATTATGGCTCATAAAGAGAATTGGATCATTACCTGATTCAAAGGATTTGACAGGCCATGGATAAATGCTGGGAGTGGGACTAGCTGAAATGCTCTTCCAAAGAAGCAACATGAAGACAAAGACTGGAAGATCTTTATCTGTACTGTAATCATTCTACAGGATATTCGTATCTAATGTGTCATAATCTGTGTCCGGTTTAATCATACCGTTATGTGGTGTCATATCATGTTTAACTGATCTGGCAAAAGCAATGGACAAAATTTAACAATTATAGTAGGGGGTGTGTCCTCCTTCCTGCGGTCAGACATTTAGGCTCCTCTGAGGGGAATTACACCCTCACTATCCTGATATAGTATCCACAGCATGATATCTGCCTCATCCGATCTAAGATCTTTTGGCCTCTCACCAATTGCTGCCAGTCGGTGCCACCATGGCTAGTGGCCAGTACTGGTACTGCAATGTGGCCCATGCAGTGAAGGGAGCATGAGGAATAAGGTAACTTGGGCTAGTTGGGGCCAGGCAGAGAAGGAGGGATTGGTATTTAGACCACATGGAGATCTTCACCAATGGACAACCTAATAATGAGGTGGCAACCCGGTGAGGCTACCAAACAGGATTACTTGCATGTCAAACTGCATAAGCTGTAACTGGTAGCCCCAGAGCTAAATGATTCCAAGAGGGATCAGATCCTAGCTCTGCAGTCCTGCCACATCCAATTGTGAATGGTGGTGGACAATTAAATAACTTGGTAGAAGAGGACGCCTCCCCATTCTAACTAATGAAAAGTCCCAACACATTAGTGTAAAAGATAAGGTTGAAGCATTTGCAACAATCTTCAGTCAGAAATGCCAAGTGGATGATCTATCGCAGCCTCCTCCAGTGGTCCCCAGCATTACAGATACGAGCCTTCAGCCAATTCAATTCACCCTCTGTGATATCAAGAAGCAGTTGGATGCACTGAATACTGCAAAGGCTAAGGGCCCTGACAACATTCCAGCAATATTACTGAAGACCTGTGCTCCAAAACTTGCCATGCCCCTAGCTAAGCTCTTCCAGTACAGTTATAATACTGACATCTATCTAGCAATGTGGAAAACTGCCCAGGTATATCCTGTACCTGAAAAGCAAGACAAATCCAACCCAGCCAATCATCACCCCATCTGTCTCCTCCCAATCATCAGTAAAGTGATGGAAGGTGTCATCAAGCAGCACCTGCTCAGCAATAATCTGTTCAGTAACACACCGTTTGGGTTCTGCCAGGGCCACTCAGCTCCTGACCTCATTACAGCCTTGGTTTAAACATGGACAAAAGAGCTGGATTTCAGAGGTGAGGTGACAGTGCCAGCCCTTGAAATCAAGATCGTATTCAACAGAGTGTGGCATTAAGGAACCTGAGTAAAACTGGAATCAATGGATCTCAGGGGGCAAACTCTCCACTGATTGGACTCATACCTGGCACATAGGAAGATGGTTGTGGTTATTGGAGGTCAGTCATCTCAGCTCCTGAACATCTCTACAGGAGTTCCTCAGGGTAGTATCGTAGGCCCTATTCATCTTCAGCTGCTTCATCAATGATCTTCTCTTCATCATCAGGTCAGAAGTAAAGATATTCATCGATGTTGGTGCTGAAAAGTTGTGCATTTGCAACTCCTCAAACACTGAAGCTGTCCATGTTTAAACGCAACAAGATCTGGACAGTATCGGGGTTTGGGCTGACAAGTGACAAGTAACATTCACATCATACAAGTGCTAGGCAATGACCATCTCCCGTAAGAGACAATCTAATCAGTGTGCCTTGACATTCAATGGTGTTACCATCACTGAATGCCTCACTATCAACATCCTGGGGGTTACTATTGACCAGAAACTCAGTTGGACTTGCCATACAAATACAGTGGCTACAAGAGCAGGTCAGAAGTTAGGAATACTACAGCAATTAACTCAACTCCTGACTCCCAAAATCTACAAGGCACAAGTCCGGAGTGTGATAGAATACTCCCCATTTGCCTGGATGGGTGCAGCCACAACAACACAAAATAAGCTTGACACCATCCAGGACAAAGCAGACCGCTTGACTGGCACCACACCCACATCTACAAATATTCACTCCCTCCACCACTGATGCTCAGGATAGCAGTGTGTACTACTTGCAAGATGCATTGTAGAAATTCCGTAAAGGTCTTCAGACAGCACCTTCCAAACCCAAGACTACTTCCATCTGGAAAGTCAAGGGCAGCAGGTACATGGGAAGCCACTCAGCATTCTGACTCAGACATATATCATTGTTTCTTAACTGCCTTTGGTCAAAATCCTGGAATTCCCTCCCTAAGGGCAAAGTGGGTCAACCTACACCAAGTGGACTGCAGTAGTTCAAGCAGCTCACCCCCACCTCCTCAAGGGCAACTAGAGATGGATAATAAATGCTGGCCAGCTAGCATTGCCCGTGTCCTATGAGTAATGTTTTTGTTTACATAAAAAGGACCCCTTGCCAGGTGACTGGCTAACTCATCAGCGTTTACGCCCACAGCTTTTCTACAGGTTGGGACTGGACAACTGCAGGTTGTTACCATTGTCTTTGGGAAATCAGAGAGCATTGAAGATGTGAAAGCGGCAGGATCAGCACCTTCCACTCCCCAGTGTTAATCTTAAATTTACCTTCAAGCTGGACATTTCATCCCATCCTATAAATCAGGCTTGGTAACATTTATATCTGGTTGATATTCCCCATAGCATGTTTGGCTCTGTCTGGATAGAATCATCCTGAAGCAGGTTCAAAGAGAGGACACCAACTGGTAAAGTAGGTAGTTGGATCAGTTACTTCATGCTAGCTTATCTTCGAGGGATCTTGCCAGAGACTGGACATACTAGATACTCATTCGGCAGCAGTGGGTCACAAATGGGTGGCAATTAAATAGTCACATTGACTCAGATTTGGGATGTTGCTGGGATCTTATCTGAGGCCAAATCCCTGGATCACTGGAGTGGTAAACTAGCACACCATTGAGGTCTCATTTGTAGAACCCACTAAGTCTGCAATAAGATTTCCCCTCCACAATGTTGACTTGGTAGCTGCCTTTGCTTATTGTTATTGATTTGTTTCCACATCTGCAGTGTATGATTCCACCTTGAGTCTCCCTCCTGCATCAACTGCACCCACCTGTCTCAATGCAGCTCTGACCATCCCGGGGTTAAGGCAGCCTTAGTGCCACCAATTCTTCCACATTGATTGGAACTTGCAGAGGCAACCTCCCATTTGGCTGTCTCTGGGAAATTCACACAGGTAGCATTACTCAGAGACCATCAGGAAAGGGACTGCCTCAGGTCCTAGCCAGTTTATAAAGAGCAAGGTCATAAGAATCCCCCCCTCTACATCTGATTCAGTGTTATTCCAATCTGATAATGTTCTAAATTTATCAGGTTTTTCCTGTTTGATCTTTAATTTGGTTAGATCTCTGGTAGACTTTATCTGATCATATCTTAGAATTGGTTTGGTATTATCTCTATGTTGCAGGGCTGATATATATAGGTTTGCCGCTATATATTTCGGACTTGGCACAGTTCATATCAAATTGGACATAATCAATATATCGGGTCATAACTGAATCTAGTTTGGTAATTTCTATAATAAAAGTAAATGCTGCTGATGTTGGAGATCTGAAATGGAAACAGAAAGTGCTGACAGGCTTCAGTAAGTCTGGCAGCATCTATGGAGAGAAAGGGCTAATACTTCAAAACGTTCTGCAGAAGAGTCATACTGAACTTGAAATGTTAACTGTTTCTCCCTTCATGGATACTGCCAGACTTACTGAGTTTCTCCAGCATTCTCTTGTTTTGAGACAGATTAGCTTCCTTCGTCTCTTTTTTAAACTCAGACTGTTGGAAGATATTCCATTAATAATGCTATAAACAATTACCCTCTATGGCATTTGTACTGTGCAATCCTTTGTCAGTTAGTCTCTCCTCTTTTACCCTCAATCACACACCTTCCCTGTTGTTTTTCCAGATCTCTGCATCCTTCCTTCCACCAACCCCAAGTTGATTAATCTTCTATCTTTATGATGAAAGGTAATCTTGACCTGAAACATTGGGTCTGTTTCCCTCTACAGATGTGATCTAACCTACTGTTTCCACCACTGTTGTTTACTTTCTGAACTTCTGTATTCACAATTTTTGCTTTTCTATGAAAGGTGACGTTTACTGAAAGACACAAGGCTTCTGCAACTAACTTGAATATCTCTAATCGCTTCCTTTTCAGAGGAGCCTGACAATGGAACTAAAAGGATACTCACCAACAGCTCTCAAAACAAAGAGGAACAAAGTGTCTGTGTCCACCAGGAAGCAATGCTTACTCAGCAGATCATCAAACTGGAATACATATACACCAGACCTCCCCAGTGGTCTCAGTCCTTACCAACCATCTACGTCATAACACCGACCTATACGAGACCAGTTCAGAAAGCAGAGCTGACCAGGCTAGCTAACACTTTCCTCCACGTACAGAACCTGCACTGGATTGTTGTTGAGGACTCTCCCCGCAGGACCGGTTTAGTAGCACTGCTGCTGGAAAAGAGTGGACTGAACTTCACCCATCTGAACATCCAAAGCCCAAAAAGTGTGAAGATGGGCCTCAGTAAATCATCTTCTCGCACGCCAAGGGGTACTCTGCAAAGAAATTTGGGTCTGCGTTGGTTGAGAGACAAATTGAACCCTAATGAATCATCAGAGGGCGTGGTTTACTTTGCTGATGATGACAACACTTACAGTTTGGAACTCTTTGAGGAGGTGCTCCCTTTGTCTCCATGACAAGCCTTGTATCAAAGCATAAGCATTTAAGTGTTATGCTCTGCAGTGATCTATTATTTTATAGCCTTTATCACAGTCACTGGATAAATAATATTTGTTATAGATTGCATGTTGCCATAATTAACATTTAACAAGTACTGGTAGTTTATTCCTGTTAGTAAAACTAGTAAAGTTGGTTGTGTTGAAAATTTGCTAGTTAAAAAATAACTAATATCAATTAAACATTTACTGCAGGGTGAGGTTACAAGCTACTGTATTAAAAAGAAGGTAGAATGGAAGTCCTTAACTCAATAGAAGGATGAACCCACACCTCCTCCCTCACCTCTATCCAAGGCCCCAAAGGATCCTTTCACATCCGGTAGAGATTTTCCTACACATCCAAACACCTCATCTACTGTGTCCCTTGCTCTCGATGTGGTCTTCTCTACATTGGAGAGACAGGACCAAACACCCCTAACGCCCTGTGGCCAACCATTTCAACTCCCCCTCCTACTTCCCCAAGGATATGCAAGTCCTGGGCATCCTCCACCGCCAAATCCAACCCACCTGATGCCTGGAAGAAGAACACCTCATCTTCCGCCTTGGCACCCTCCAACCACACAGCATCAACGTCAACTTCACCAGTTTCCTCATCACCCAGATCCAACCTTCCAACTCGGCACCACCCTCTTGAACTGTCCCACCTGTCCATCTTCCTTCCTACCTATCCACTCCACCCTCCCCTCCAACCTATCACCTTCACCCACCACCTTATTGATCTATCGCCTTCACAGCTATCTTTCCCCCACCCTCCTATTTATCTCTCAGCCCTATCTCCCCTTCCCTCCAACCCCCACATTCCTGATGAAGGGTTTATGCCTGAAACATCGATTCTCCTGCTCCTTGGATGCTGCCTGACCTGCTGTGCTTTTCCAGCACCACGCTTTTCCATTGAACATAAATCCCTAGCATTGCTGGTATTTGGGTGTCTGAAGTAAACATTTCATTAATGTTAGTTTGTAGGTAGAGGGGAGGAATTCTGTAGCATGCCTTAAATTTTACGTCTGGGGATTGAGTATTAAACATATCATTGTAGCTATATCAATCCAACTCAATTATTACCACTAATGCAGATAGCATGCATCAGAGGGTGAATTTCAGGGAAAGAAATTGGAGAAAATAAAGCAAACATAATTTGATTGTTTTGATGCTACTTATTGACAGTGACACTAAATGCTAGAATCGGGTCAAGTCTGGACAGAATTGACAACCAGAAATCAGTATTTTGAGACCCAGATGTTACAGAGCACACCAAACAATTTTTGAATAAGTGGAAGGTTTGAAATGGTCAGGAAAGAGCTAAATAGCCATAAACCTCAGCGATAAATACACTTTGAGATTGTCAGTACTGTGTTGCTAAGTTACCAGATCTGATAAGCAATCAACTGTAGATTCAATTAATTCCTTTTAATGTTACATTTGCAGGCATTAAAATCTTATCAATTCTAATTAAGGCACACAGCCCAGGCAAACACCCATTGCAAAGTTTATATAATTCACCCGACTGTTTTTATTTTTCAGATGCGATTCACAAAAAAGGTTTCAGTATGGCCTGTAGCTTTCGTTGGTGGACTGCTATACGAGTCTCCCAAAGTGAACAATGCAGGAAAAGTCATCGGTTGGAAAACTGTTTTTGACCCAAATAGACCTTTTGCTATTGATATGGCAGGGTTTGCAATCAACATTAAGTTGATACTCATGAAACCTTCAGCCAACTTTCAGCTGTATGGAATCAAGGGAGGATACCAGGAAACCAGCTTGTTGCGGGAACTCATAACTTTAAAAGAGCTGGAACCTAAAGCTTCAAATTGCACTAAAGTAAAGTAACGTTCCAATTGGGACTTAATTAACACACACAGTTTACTCTTACTCAACCAAACCTGTGGGTTGTATATCACTCTATAAACTAGGATCAGTGTATTATACTTTGAGGGAAATGAGCATTATTGGCCACTTGCCCTGCAGGATTTCAGTCAAAGCAAATATTCTAGGGAAACATTGAAATGAAGTGTGAGGGATATTTGCCTCCCATTACACCAGGAATACTGCCAGTGATATGTGTTCGTACTGGAATGGAACAAAGTCCTCTGGCCTTAGCTTGCCATTATGGAAAAAAATTGTCTCTTGGAATCCCAAGTGTGTTCCATTGTTAGCTTTCCGTGATTGTGCTGGTCACAGTTGTCAATGTAATAGTCAATGCAAAGATAATAATTCATGCTTCTGAAAAGACTTTAACAACCATTAACTGGTACATACAATACCCACACATAATGAGATACTGGCTATAGAAGTGGATTTGGCTTTGATAATGTCCTCATTGAATCATGACTCAGCCTAGAACGCATGTTATGGAAATGGTCATGCTCGATGGTTGCAAGGCATAGCCTTATTTCCCAGCAGTCAGCCTCAGACCTTCCTCATGGCTGCAAAGAGCTTCAGAATGCAGAGGGAGACAGTACAGTCATATCATCATTGGGGTAGTAATCCAGATTAATGCTCTGGGGACATTAATTAAAATACTACAGCAATTGGTGGAATTTAAATTTGATTAGTAAATCTGAGGTGTAAAGTTATTTGTAGTAATGGTGACAGCGAAACTATTGCCAATTATTGTAAAAGCCTGTCTGGTTCACTGTGGTCCTTTAGGGAAGGACATCTGTATTCCTTGCCTACATGTGACTCCTTATCCAAAGCAATGTGATTGACTCTTCGCAGAATCACTGAAGTATTCCAGTGCAGAAGGAGGCCAGTCAGCCCATCATGTTTGCACCAGTTCATTAAATGGGCATCATTATCTAGTCCCCATTTCCTGCTTTTCCTCATACCCTTACACATTATATTTTTCCAAATAATCATCAACTGCCCCAATTGAACCCTGCCTTCATTAAACATCTCAGGAGTGCATTTCCAAACCCTAACTACCCTAATTGTGAAAATGATTATCCTCATGTCACTCTTGCTCCTTTTCCAGATCACTTTAATTGCTTAATTGCTCTCAAGGTCAATTCAAGATGGGCCTCAAATGTGTCGCCAACATCCCCTGAATGAATGAAGGAAGGAAAACAAACTATGTAACTGAAAGCTAGTTTCAGTTATCGTGCTCATTATACTATCATTAATTTTTGTAAAACTAATAGGATTGATTACAATCCTCCAAGGAAGAAAATCAGTTTCCCTTATCATATTTGACCTAGATCTGACTCCAGACCCACAGCAATGTATTTAAATACCAGTGAATTGCCCAAGCAAACCACCACTATTGGTACTAAACCCCAATATAAAAGTTGAAGATGAGTTTAACCAGACAGACCACCTGGCATTGGCCTAAACGCCAGCAATAACAATGGCAAACACAGCCCTGGCAACCCTGCAAAGTCCTCCTTGCTAAAATCCAGGATTTTCTGTCAAAATTGGGATAGTTGTTTCATGGACCAGCAACAACTTGACACAGTCATTCTCACAGAATCATTTCTTAAAGCCAGTGTTGCAGAATCTGCCATTGTACAGACCCACCAGAAGTAACTGTATAGTAGGTCATTCTCAGGGAGAGGCTGTGCTGGGAGTCCTCAACATTGGACCCAGACCCCAGCATCAGACCATTGTAGAGAAAAGGACCTCCTGATGATTATCATCAATGGGTCTCCATGTTGAAAATCACTTGAAAGAAGCACCAAGGGTGGCAAGGAAACAGTATGTGCTGTAGGTGGGGGAGTTAATGTCTGTGACTAACAGTAGCTCAGTAGGAACACCACTGACCACAATAGCTGAATCCTGAAGGATAAATTGGGTCTGCAGTAGGTGGTAATGAAAACAAGAGGAAAACATTAGCAGACCTTATCCTCACTCATCTACCTGTAGGAAATGCAGTAACCCATAACCGTATTGGTAGAAATGATTGCCTCGTAGTCTCTGTGGAGATGACACTATCTCTTTCCAGTGTGAACGCACAACACTGTGCTCAGTGGCGATACTACTGTGCAAAACGAGATAGATTCAGAATAAACACGGCAGATCAAAACTGAGCATCCATGAGTCATTATGGGCCATCAGCAGTAACAGAACTTTGTTCAACTACAATCTGTCACCTCATTCTCTAGCAATGGCATAATTACACAGTGACTAAGGCTAATAACTGAATATTCATTGGGACCTGACACTTCAGAAGGACATGGAAATGAAATGAAAAGCATTTCATAATAATAAAGAATGAAATCAGGTGTGACAAAAATAAATAATTGAGATGTGGAAATGCTGGTGTTGGACACAATTAAAAGTCATACGACACCAGGTTATAGTCCAACAGGTTCATTTAAAGTCACAAGCTTTCAAAACTCTTTCATCAGGCCTTCCTCTAATGAAGGAGCAGCACTCTGAAAGCTTGTGAGTTTAAATAAACCTGCTGGCCTATAGCCTGGTGTAACTTCTGACTAAAAACTGAGAGGAGCTGTTTATAGGCCCTTGAATAGTAGCTATGTTATACATTCAGGAAACAATGGAGCTTGTAAGAAATGTGCTGCAGTAATCATAGACAATTTCAATCTCATTTTCAACAGACAAATCAAAATTGGCAAAGGAAGCATGGAGGAAGAGATCATAGAGGGTATTTGAGATAGTATTTTATAACTATATATGCTGGAACAAACAAAGAAGTGTTTCATTTTACACCTTCAAATGTATAATGAGGTAAGATTAATTAATGATCTTTCCTAAACTTATCTGGGAAAGAGCAATCATAATGTGATAGAACTTCACATACTGTTTTATATTTAGGCAGTTGAAAGGATATGTAGGTAGGGTTGTACCAAGTGGACTCAAATTATAGGTTAAAAGATAAAATAATCAGATCAACCCTCATCTTTTAGATTGGCAGGGCAGGCACAAGGGGCTGAATGGTCTACTCTTGTTCTTAATTTGTACATTTGTATGTTTGTGTGTTGTAGAGAAACAGTGGAAGACGTAACAAAATATTTTGCAGTTCTTAACAATGGCATATTCTATTGGCAAATTCATGAGACAGATGCACTGTTTGTAACCAGCTAAGGAAGGATATATTTATATTACAAGTAGTTCAGAAGGTTCACAAGATTGATTGGGTTGTTGAGATGAAAGGGTTGCTTTACGAGGAAAGGTTCATGGATTAGACCTGTATTCAGTGGAGTTTACAAGAATGAGAGATGATTTTACTGAAACAAAAGAGATTCTGAGCTGGCTTTACAGGCTATATACCAAAAAGATGTTTGTTTTGTTTTATGATGATAAATCAGAACTGAAGACCACAGTTTGAAAGAAAGAGGTATATGAGACAGAGATCAGGAGAAATTTCTCCTCTGAGTGTCTTTGGAATTTTCTTCCACAGAAAGTATTGGAGGCAGAACCATTGACAATATGTTCAAGCTTGATTTTTGATCGATGAATCAATCAAGGGATTTGAGATGAGCAGGAAAGTGTAGTCAAGAACATAATCTGATAACCACAATCTTGTTAAACATTGCAGTAGGCTTGAAGGACCAGTTGGTGTCTAACCACTCGTATTTCTTATCATCCTGTGCTTGCTGTAAAGCCAAGGGATCTACTCTGGTTCGATGAAGAGTGCAGCAGAGTACGCCAGGCACAGTACCAAGCCTACACTACTGGCAGGTCAAATAATGGAAGAAGCATATGGCAGACAGAGCTAAATGATACTGCAAACAAAGAAACATACAAAAGCTCTTCAGTCCTGTCACATCCAGTCCTGAATTGTAGTGGACAATTAAGCAACTAACCAGAAGGAAAGGTTCCACAAATATGCCCACGCATAATGATGGTGGAGCCCAGCACATCAGAGCAGAGGATAAGGCTGAAGCTTTTACAACCAAACTTTCATCCAAATGGCCAAATTAATGATCCATCTCCGATGCTACCCAACAACCTCAGCAACACATCAGTCTTTAGCCAATCCATTCACGCTATATGTTATGAAGAAATGGCTAAAGGTACTGGACACTACAAAAACTATGGGCCATGACAACATTCCAACAGTGTCCCAATTGTCACATAGCTTGCCAAGTTTTTCCAGTGCATGTACAGTAAAAGCCTTTACCCAGCAATGTGGAAAATTGCCCAGACATGCCTTTGGTATAACAAACAGGTGAAAGCCAATGCAGCTGAATACTTTCCCAATAATCACCTCAAGATCAGCAGCAAAGTCAAGGCAGCTATTGTTGTCAACACAACCAAATGGCATTTACACAGCAATAACCTACTCATTGATGCTCAGTCTGGGTTCCACCGGGGCCAATCAGCTACTGACCTCATTACAGCCTGGGTCCAAACATGAACAAAAGAGCAGAATGCCTAAGTTGAGATGAGACTGACAGCACTTTGTATCAAAATAGCAGGTGATCGAGGTTCATGTCAGGAAACCTGAGCAAAAGTGGGGTCGATAAGAATTATCTGGAAAACTCACCACTGATTGTCATCATGTCTTGCACACTGGAAGATAATTGTGGTTGTTGGAGGCTAATCATCTCAGTCTTTGCACATAACTACAGGAGTTCCTCAGGGACAAACATCTTCAGCTGCTCTATCCTCCTTCCATCATAAGGGGGATATTTGCTGATAATTGCACAATGTTTCCCACCATTCATGACTCATTGAATACTGAAACAGTCCATTGTCCATAAACAACAAGCTCTGAATAACACATGACTTGGGCTGAGAAGTGGCACGTAACACTTGCACCATACAAATACCTACAATGACCACCTCCAACAAGAGAGAAACAAATAATTTCTGATTGACATTCAATGGCATTATTATCACTAAATGC
>NC_057721.1:19612401-19617333 GCF_004010195.1 Chiloscyllium plagiosum | reverse complement strand
TGAAACCTGTCTTAGCAGATGGTGGAATTTGAATTTGATAAAAATCTGGAATTAAGATTCTAATGATGACCATTGTCGATTGTTGGACAAATACATTATGTACTTTAGGGAAGGAAACTGCCACCTTTACCTGGTCTTGCCTACATGTGACTCCAGACCGACAGCAATATAGTTGACTCTTAAATAACCTCTGGGATGGGCAATAAATGCTAGCCTAGCCAGTGACATCCTCTTCCAGTGAATGAATTTTTTTTTTATTTGAGGGACAGTTTAGAAACAAGGACCAAGACACTGGGCCTGAGTACATGTTGGATTGAGCTGTAATCCAAATTGGAGATAACACGACAAGAAGATTGCATTTTAATGAAAATAAATTAAAGCAGTCAAGCCCTTTCCTGCAGGTTTTGCCTTTGGGTTGGGATCAACTTTAACTATCTTTGTTCAACAAGAACTAGGTCATGGAAGATCAACTATCCAAGTGGCACCTCCCAATTTGGTTATGAAAGGTGAATAGAGAAAACTACCACCCTCTTTGCTGCATTATTAACAATGAGGTAATATACTGACACTGTATTTGACTGAAATTAAGAAGGTGCGAGTTCATCATCATTACCTCAGAATGTCACAGGTGAGCAATGGAGATAATCTATTGCAGGTGTATCAATGGATTTCACATTTAATAGACTACAAGCTGGCCTTTCCATATTCAGTTGAAATATTTCAAACAGAACCATTGTTGCAATTCTGTACGTGCATCAAGCAGTGCACCGAGTGGCAGTATTACCAAAGGGAACATTAACAAGATTGTTTCAATCGATTCCCACCAATATACATCTGCAATAACAGCACTGGCATGAGGCCAACATCTTCTAAAATCCAAAGTTTCCTCCTCTCTATACTAGAATACTGGCAGCTCCCAATTATCAGACAGAGCCTGATAACTCTCACACACATCCTTGTATCCAATTACTACTCAACAATTGTTCGACATAGCCAACAGCAAAACTAATTAAAGCAAAACATTTCTGCACCAATTTTCTAAAATCCTTAAGACTGGAACGGGCTAACCAAATTTTGGAGTGCTTGAGCTACAATAAAAACTATTAATAGTGCACATTTAAGTGCTACTTCTGCAAAAGACAACTGGGTCCAGACTGACAGGTTTTAGGAACATTGAACATCAAACCTTATCAGAATAATTGGGATTGGCAGTTGGTGCCTGTGTCAGACAAAGTTAAATATCACACAACACCAGGTTATAGTCCAACAGGTTTATTTGGAAGGAGAAAGTGAGGACTGCAGATGCTGGAGACCAGAGTTGAAAAATGTGGTGCTGGAAAAACACAGCAGGCCAGGCATCCTCTGATGCTGCCTGGCCTGCTGTGTTTTTCCAGCACCACATTTTTCAACTCTGGTCTCCAGCATCTGCAGTCCTCACTTTCTCCTTCCAAATAAACCTGTTGGACTATAACCTGGTGTTGTGTGATATTTAACTTTGTCTGACACAGGCACCAACTGCCAATCCCAATTATTCTGATAAGGTTTGATGTTCAATGTTCCTAAAACCTGTCAGTCTGGACCCAGTTGTCTTTTGCAGAAGTAGCACTTAAATGTGCACTATTAATAGTTTTTATTGTAGCTCAAGCACTCCAATGTGTGATATTTAACTTTGTCTGACACAGGCACCAACTGCCAATCCCAATTATTCTGATAAGGTTTGATGTTCAATGTTCCTAAAACCTGTCAGTCTGGACCCAGTTGTCTTTTGCAGAAGTAGCACTTAAATGTGCACTATTAATAGTTTTTATTGTAGCTCAAGCACTCCAAAATTTGGTTAGCCCGTTCCAGTCTTAAGGATTTTAGAAAATTGGTGCAGAAATGTTTTGCTTTAATTAGTTTTGCTGTTGGCTATGTCGAACAATTGTTGAGTAGTAATTGGATACAAGGATGTGTGTGAGAGTTATCAGGCTCTGTCTGATAATTGGGAGCTGCCAGTATTCTAGTATAGAGAGGAGGAAACTTTGGATTTTAGAAGATGTTGGCCTCATGCCAGTGCTGTTATTGCAGATGTATATTGGTGGGAATCGATTGAAACAATCTTGTTAATGTTCCCTTTGGTAATACTGCCACTCGGTGCACTGCTTGATGCACGTACAGAATTGCAACAATGGTTCTGTTTGAAATATTTCAACTGAATATGGAAAGGCCAGCTTGTAGTCTATTAAATGTGAAATCCATTGATACACCTGCAATAGATTATCTCCATTGCTCACCTGTGACATTCTGAGGTAATGATGATGAACTCGCACCTTCTTAATTTCAGTCAAATACAGTGTCAGTATATTACCTCATTGTTAATAATGCAGCAAAGAGGGTGGTAGTTTTCTCTATTCACCTTTCATAACCAAATTGGGAGGTGCCACTTGGATAGTTGATCTTCCATGACCTAGTTCTTGTTGAACAAAGATAGTTAAAGTTGATCCCAACCCAAAGGCAAAACCTGCAGGAAAGGGCTTGACTGCTTTAATTTATTTTCATTAAAATGCAATCTTCTTGTCGTGTTATCTCCAATTTGGATTACAGCTCAATCCAACATGTACTCAGGCCCAGTGTCTTGGTCCTTGTTTCTAAACTGTCCCTCAAATAAAAAAAAAATTCATTCACTGGAAGAGGATGTCACTGGCTAGGCTAGCATTTATTGCCCATCCCAGAGGTTATTTAAGAGTCAACTATATTGCTGTCGGTCTGGAGTCACATGTAGGCAAGACCAGGTAAAGGTGGCAGTTTCCTTCCCTAAAGTACATAATGTATTTGTCCAACAATCGACAATGGTCATCATTAGAATCTTAATTCCAGATTTTTATTGAATTCAAATTCCACCATCTGCTAAGACAGGTTTCAAACCCAGATCCCCAGAACATTACCCCGGTCTCTGGATTAACAGTCCAGCAATAATATTCCTTGGCCTTTACCTCCTCTCTGAATATATAGCCTGCTGCACTATGTGATTTTACTCAGTCCAGCATGTTCATGAGATAACAGATAATTTGAAAAAGCATAGCCAGGTATTTTGTTGTGTAGACTTGAGTTATAATTCCGAATGACGTGGACAGTTTTCTCGGTATCTTTTGAGGTTTTTAAGCAAGCTTTCTTTGAGTGGGGCATCAGAGATTTCCTCTGAAATTCAGTTCAAGACCACAGCAATGTGAGAGAGATCCTATAGTGCGTTGGCAGAGTCCTTACCTCTGGGCCTAATATTCCTGGTTTAACACCTGTCTCGACACAATGACTATGGAAGGTATGCCACCTTCCAGCCCGAAATGTGTGCTAGCTATAGTGTGCAACAGTAGTTAAAGACTCCAAGTGCATAATCTTTACATGAGCATGTGTCATCCTTATTCCCAGGGATTTAGCCACAAACACACACATGGCATTTTGGAATGAAATTCCATTTACTCACCAATTTACAGGAGCTGGAACTCTCCCACCAACCTTCTGACTGAGCGAATAAGTTGTGAATTATGGGCACTTAAAATCCATTTTCCCAGTCTGTTGTAAGGTTGTGAAGAACATCAAGGATACATTTCAATCACTAAAATAAAACAGAGAACTGTGGATGCTGGAAATCCGAAACTAAAACAGAAATTGTTGGAGAAACTCGGTAGGTCTGACAGAATCTGTGGAGAGGGGTCTGAAGAAGAGTCACCAGATTCCAAACACTAACTCTGCTTTCTTTCCACAGATCCTGTCATACCTGTTGAGTTTCTCCAGCAATTTCTGTTTTTGTTATACATTTTATTCATCTGTTTCATTCTTGATGCTAGACTTTTAATTGACTTTGTTTTTATAAGTTAATAAAAACGTAATGTCATTACACTGCAAATGGCATTAAAACTGACTGCTTTTATTGTACAACTGGGACTGTTTGACAGAAAACTAGCCATTAAATATTTTATATTCAGTTGAATGATCAGACGGCTGAGTGTTTCAAAATGAACAATTTTTACTATAACTGCTTGAGCTAACAGGAAAAAGCGTTTTTTTCCTCAGTTCCATTTGGGGAATTCAGTGGGTGACAGAACTGCTGTAATTAAGATAATATTTTTAATAAGGCAAAATTTATATTGCAAAAATGACTGAGGTATGAATGTTGGGTAAACACGGCAAGAGTTTTTTACACGTATGTATCAGTCAAAAAAATGTTTTTGCTAGATTATATTATGAATGTCTTTCTTGCTATTTGGAATCATAGACTCCCTACTGAGTAGATGCAGGCCATTCAGCCCATTGGGTCCACATTAACCCTCCAAAGAGCAACCCATGGACCCTTTCCCTGTAACCTTGCATTTCATGCAGCTAATACACCAAGCCTGCACATCCCTAGACACCATTGGCCATTTAACATAGCCAATCCACCTAACTTTAACATCTTTGGACTGTGGAAGGAAACCGGAGCACCAAACTCCACACAGACAATTGCTTGAGGCAGGAATTGAACCTGGGTCCCTGGCGCTGTGAGGTAGCAGTGCTAACCACTGAGGCACCGCCTTGCCCCTATTTGTGTTTCTTTGTTTATCTATTCCTCTAAGAAACTATCTTCTACCCAGATTATGTTTCCTTTGCCGTAAATGGAACAATTTTCTTGTTGTATTAGAGTCATAGATTTATAGAAATGTACAGCATGGAAACAGACCCTTCAGTCCAACCAGTCCATGCCGACCAGATATTTCAACCCAATCTAGTCCCACCTGCCAGCACCCGGCCCATATCCCTCCAAACTCTTCCTATTCATATACCCAACCAAATGCCTTTTAAATGTTGCAATTGTACCAGCCTCCACCACTTCCCTTGGCAGCTCATTCCATAAACATACCACCCTCTGAGTGAAAAAGTTGCCCCTTAGGTCTCTTTTATATTTTTCCCCTCTCACCC
>NC_057721.1:19581333-19612031 GCF_004010195.1 Chiloscyllium plagiosum | reverse complement strand
CTATTTATCCTATCCATGCCCCTCATAATTTTGTAAACCTCTATAAGGTCACCCCTCAGTCTCCGACGCTCCAGGGAAAACAGCCCCAGCCTGTTCAGCCTCTCCCTATAGCTCAAATCTCCAACCCTGGCAGCATCCTTGTAAATCTTTTCTGAACCCTTTCAAGTTTCACAACATTTTTCCAATAGGAAGGAGACCAGAATTCCATGCAATATTCCAACAGTGGCCTAACCAATATCCTGTACAGCCGCAACATGACCTCCCAACTCCTGTATTCAATACTCTGACCAATGAAGGAACGCCTTCTTCACTATTCTATCTACCTGCGACTCCACTTTCATGGAGCTATGAACCTGCACTCCAAACTCTCTTTGTTCAGCAACACTCCCTAGGATCTCACCATTAAGTGTATAACTTCTGCTAAGATTTGCTTTCCCAAAATGCAGCACCTCGCATTTATCTGAATTAAACTCCATCTGCCACTTCTCAGCCCATTGGCCCATCTGATCAAGATTCTGTTGTAATCTGAGGTAAACTTCTTCGCTGTCCACTGCATCTTCAATTTTGGTGTAATCTGCAAACTTACTAACTATGCTTGCATCCAAATCATTTATGTAAATGGCAAAAAGTAGAGGGCCCAGCACTGATCCTTGTGGCACTCCACTGGTCACAAGCCTCCAGTCTGAAAAACAACCCTCCACCACCACCCTCTGTCTTCTACCTTTGAGCAAGTTCTGTATCCACGTGGCTAGTTCTCCCTGTATTCCATGAGATCTACTGTTGCTAATCAGTCTCCCATGGGGACCCTTGTCAAACGCCTTACTGAAGCCCATATAGATCCCATCTACCGCTCTGACCTCATTTGTTACTTCTTCAAAAAACTCAATCAAATTTGTGAGACATGATTTGCCATGCACAAAGCCATGTTGATTATCCCTAATCAGTCCTTGCCTTTCCAAATACATGTACGTCCTGTCCCTCAGGATTCCCTCCAACAACTTGCCCACCACCGACGTCAGGCTCACTGGTCTATAGTTCCCTGGCTTGTCTTTATCGCCTTTCTCAAACCACGTTTGCCAACCTCCAGTCTTCCGGCACCTTACTTGTGACTATCGATGATACAAATATCTCAGCAAGAGGCCCAGCGATCACTTCCCTAGCTTCCCATAGAGTTCTAGGGTACACCTGATCAGTTCCTGGGGATTTATGCACCTTTATACGTTTCAAGACATCCAGCACTTCCTCCTCTGTAATATGGACATTTTGCAAGATGTCACCATCTATTTCCCTACAGTCTATATTTTCCATATCCTTTTCCACTAAATACTTATACAAAATATCCGCTTAGTATCTCCCCCATTTTCTGTGGCTCCACTCAAAGGCCACCTTGCTGATCTTTGAGGGGCCCTTGTATTTGTAAAAACCCTTTGGATTCTCCTTAATTCTATTTGCCAAAGCTATCTTATGTCCCCTTGTTGCCCTCCTGATTTCACTTTTAAGTATACTCCTACTGCCTTTATACTTCTCGAAGGATTCACTCGATCTATCCTGTCTATACCTTACATTTGCTTCCTTCTTTTTCATAGCCAAACCCTCAATTTCTTTAGTCATCCAGCATTCCTTATACCTACCAGCCTTTCCTTTCACCCTGACAGGAATATACTTCCTCTGGATTCTTGTTATCTCATTTCTGAAGGCTTCCCAATTTCCAGCCGCCACTTTACCTGTGAATATCTGCCCCCAATCAGCTTTGCCTAATACCGTCAAAATTTGCCTTTCTCCAATTTAGAACTTCAATTTTTAGACCTGGTCGATCCTTTTCCATCACTATTTTAAAACTAATAGATTTATGGTTACTGGTCCCAAAGTGCTACCCCCCTGATACCTCAGTCACCTGCCCTGCCTTATTTCCCAAGAGTAGGTCACGTTTTGCACCTTCTCTAGTTGGTACATCCACATACTGAATCAAAAACATTTCTTGTACACACTTAACAAATTGCTCTCCATCTAAACCCTTAACACTATGGCAGTCCCAATCTATGTTTGGAAAGTTAAAATCGCCTACCATAACCATCTTATCATTCTTACAGGCAGCTGAGATCTCCTTACAAGTTTGTTTCTCAATTTCCCTCTGACTATTGGGGAGTCTATAATACAATCCCAATAAGGTGATCATCCCTTTCTTATTTCTCAGTTCCACCCAAATAACTTCTCTGGATGTATTTCTGGGAATATCCTCCCTCAGCACAGCTGTAATGCTATCCCTTATCAAAAACGCCACTCCCCTTCTCTCTTGCCTCCCTTTCTATCCCTCCTGTAGCACTTGTTTCCTGGAACATTAAGCTGCCAGTCCTGCTCACTTCAATGTTTTTAAAAAGTATCAGCTTTTCGCAAAGAAAATAAAGTTCTTTCATGCGTGATTTTTGTGTTGATTTCTCCATTTAATGAGCTTAAAGTATGTCCAGAGTTTAGACAAAATTGCTCATGCGTCTACTTTTAAAATTGTTCATGTCACAGAATCAGTGTCCTTATTTTGTACAGGCAATATAAAAGCTCACAGCTTCATTCATGTTAAATATTGTATTGAATTTGGAGTGCTGATACATACAGTCCCTGGCTGAGAATAAAGGCTGATAAATGTCTTAAGTCAACGAGGTCCTGCCCCTGAGAGCTGTTGGCTGGTACTGCAAGTGTACGCTCCAGAATTTGCTACACACCTACCCAAACTGTTTCAGTACAGCTACAACAGTGGCACCTAGCCAACAAAGTGGAAAATACACAAGAAGCAGGATAAATTCTGCCAGGAAAAATACTGCCCTGTCAGTCCATACTCAGTCAAGAGATGGAAGGGATCATTGACAGTGCTATCAACCAGCACTTACAAATGAATAAGGTCAGTGCCTGACCTTATTACAGACTTGATCGAAACATGGACAAAAGAGCTGAATTCCAGAAGTGAGGGGAGAGTGACTGCCCTTGACATCAAGACTGTGTTCGACCGGGTGTAGCATCAAGGAGCCCAAACAAAACCAGAGTCATAGAGATGTACAGCATAGAAACAGACCCTTCGGTCCAACCCGTCCATGCCGACCAGATATCCCAACCCAATCTAGTCCCACCAGCCAGCACCCAGCCCATATCCCTCCAAACCTTTTCTATTCATATACCCATCCAAATGCCTCTTAAATGTTGCAACTATTATAGCCTCCACCACTTCCACTTGCAGCTCATTCCATATATGTACCACCCTCTGAGTGAAAAATGTTGCTTCTTAGGTATCTTTTATATCTTTCTCTTCTCACTCTAAACCACTTCTCAGCCCATTGGCCCATCTGATTAAGATCCTATTGTAATCTGAGATAACCTTCTTTGATGTCCATTTCTGAAGAAGGGCTTATGCCCGAAACGTCGATTCTCTGCTCCTCGGATGCTGCCTGGCCTGCTGTGTTTTTCCAGAATGACATTTTTCAACTCTGGTACTCCAGCATCTGCAGTCCTCACTTTCTCCTTTGCTGTCCACTCCATCCCCAATTTTGGTATCATCTGCAAACTTACTAACTGTACCTCTTATGCTCGCATCCAAATCATTTATATAAATGATGAAAAGTAGAGGGCCCAGCACTGATCCTTGTGTCCACTGGTCACAGGCTTCCAGTCTGAAAAACAACTCTCCACCACCACCCTGTCTTCTACCTTTGAGCCAGTTCTGTATCCAAATGGCGGGTTCTCCCTGTATTCCATGAGATCTAACCTTGCTCATCAGTCTCCCATGGGGAACCTCATCGAATGCCTTACTGAAGTCCATATAGATCACATCTACCGCTCTGACCTCATCAATCCTCTTTGTTACTTCTTCAAAAAACTCAATCAAGTTTGTGAGACATGATTTCCCATGCACAAAGCCATGTTGACTATCCTAATCAGTCCTTGCCTTTCCAAATACATGTACATCCTGTCCCTCAGGATCCCCTCCAACAACTTACCCATCATCAAAATCAGGCTCACTGGTCTATAGTTCCCTGGCTTGTCCTTACCACCCTTCTTAAACAGTGGCACCATGTTAGCCAACCTCCTTCTTCCAGCACCTCACCTGTGACTATCGATGATACAAATATCTCAGTAAGAGGCCCAGCAATCACCTCCCTAGCTTTGGGAATCAGGGGTGAAACTCTCCATTGGTTGAAGTCATGTTGAGTATGAAAAAAGATGATTATGTCTGTTGAAGGTCAATCATCTCAGCACCAGGACAACTCTTCAGGAGTTCCTCAAGATAGTGTCCTAGGCCCAAACATCTTCAGCTGTTTGATCTTCCCTCCATCAGAAGTTCAGAAGTGGGGATGTGCAATCATTGACAAACAATGTTCAGCACCATTTGCCACTCCTCACATTCTGAAGCAGTCCATGTCCAAATGCTGCAAGACCTGGACTTTATCTGGAGTTGGCCTGACAAGTGGCAAGTGGTATTCACAGCACACAGGCGCCAGGCAATGACCATCTCCAAAAGAGGTCATCTAACAATTGTCTCAGGATTTAATGGCATTGCCATTACTGACACACCCACAAACAACATCCTGAGGGTTATCAGTATCCATAAAATGAACTGGACTAGCCACATAATGATTATAGATATAAGAGAAGGTGAAAGGCTCGCAATTGTACTGTTTGTAACTCAACTGCTATCTCCCCAGTACCTGTCCACCATCCAGAAGGCTCGAGTGAGGAGACTGGTGGAATGCTTTCTACTGCGTGGATGCATGAAGCTTCATTAACACTCAAGAAGCTTAACACCATTGAGGACAAAGCAGCCTGCTTGATTAACACCCCATGTACCACCTTTAATATACTTGCTTTACCCCCGATGTGAAGTGGCTGCAGCGTTTACCATCTACAAGATGTGACCTCTACCATCTAGAAGATGTGACCTCTACCATCTAGATGGACAAGGGCAGCAGATACATGGGGGCGCCACCACCTGCAAGCTCCCCTCCAAGTCACTCACCATCCTGACTTGGAAATATATTGCCATTCCTTCATAGACACCTCAATATCCTGGACTCCATCCCTAACAGCTCCACGGGTGTCCCGTGGTCTTCTGCAGTTCAAGATGGCAACATAACCCCATGTTTTCCAAGGATTGGCAATAAACGCAGGACTGGCCAGCGATGCCCACATCACACAAACAATTTTAAAACAGGAGATCCAACGCGTGCATGGAACATCATAGGGTGAGTCAGCGAGGGGTTGACCTGGGGATAAGGGCTGAAAGTTTGGGGTTCAATTGCGTGGAGGAGTGGAACAGGGATCTAAGAGAAGACAGAGGATGGGATCAGGGGCACAGAGAGGTGAAACTGAGAAGGGTCTGACATCCTGGGTGTGGTGATGCGGTCAGTCAGGGTACAGGAGGAGGCTTAGAAATGCTGTCAGTACTGTTCAAATGGGGATCAATCTCATGGTGTTGACGAGCAAACTTTTTGTCTGTGATGCAGAGCCTCCCAGTTTGACGAGGAAGCTCATTTCTCAATTTTCTGGAGCTGCAGTATCATCAGCTGATAGTAAGTTTCATCACTGAAAAGTTACAGCCTACCCCCTAGAAATGCAAACACGTGGCTGTCACTTTGAATTTTAATTGTAATCGCGGGATAAATAAGATAAAGCATGAGAGCAGAAGCGGTGCCTACTTCCTGTGGGAACACTGATACAATTCTACCCACCAAGTCATTCCCTGCCAATCTGAAATTAAATTGATATAAAGAAATGAACATTCTGGGTTGTCGAAAAATCGAGCGAGTGCAGAATGATAAAGGTTCAGCAAAGCAGATTGTGACATTGTGACTTTTTAAAGCAAGAATCCATGCTGTTCCTGTCCCATCTCTTTTATTGTTTCCACTTATTTAGTTTTGTCGATGAAGTCCATTGCCTGAATGATACAGTGTTCATTATGGTAGGCCTTGTAACGTATATCACAAAGACTGGGTTCTTGTTGAGATTAATATGTTGAGGTTAATTTAAAATGCAAGTTATTTATGCTCCTATAATCTCAGACTTGCACATAATTTGAGTCTGTGCTTGTTACAACAAAGGACCAAGATACTTCCAAGCCAGCTACTGCTGCAACTGGTGCTGACTTTCTTAAAAGGACAGTGACTATCTGGTCTGGAATCCCTCCACTCCCACCCCAACACCACCACCAGTCCCCTGCCCTGATCGTTCAGATTATTGCCAATAGCTCTTTCAGCTGAAGCCCCTTCAATAGGTAGCGCAGGTTAAACTTGATTGCTTGGAGTTTTTGGCACATTAGTATCAGATATAATCATAATCCAAGGATGACAAAGCTGTAATTGAAGGGATTGTAAAAATTTGGAAAAGATTAGGAAAAACAAAATTGAATTACACACAGAAACGCACTCCACCTAAGCATTCTCCACCCTTTACGTCAATTCATCAAACTCTGCACCAACAAAATTGACCACACTCCGACTCTCAAGTGTGAACTTCCTTCACTAGCACTATGTTGTAGTATCCCCCACACTGTGACCGAATTTCAGGCACATGAAGGAACCATTATCTTGTCCCTTGATTAGAGTTTGATAAGTTGTTTAAAAAAAATCAAAAGAACAGCTTTATATGTTCTGTAAATCTTAATGCATTTTTATGGCATTAGTCACATCAGGAATTGAAGATATTGCGAGTTAATTATTTATTTATTTATTTATTTATTAATTGAGAGTTAACTGAGATGGAACAGAACTCTCCAGGCCCAAACAATAAATGCAATGTTGTGGATTCAACGTTTCCTTGGTTGCAGATCTGTTCAAACCGATTTGTACCATTTTAACCGGGTGTTTTCAGTTGAAGTTGGGAAGAAACTTGCCCAAAATTGATACTGACAAAATCGAAACAACATTGAGTGCAATTTCAAGTGCAAGATTTCAATTTTCTAGGTGGAGCTTCTGAAATTAATTCAAATAGCTCCTACTTGGAGCATCCTTTACCTGAGAACAGCATAGTTTCTTGGGCTATCTCCAGTTGTCAGTGTTTCTTGCCAGTAATCATCATGTGACATTAATTCGCTCTGTAGTGTCATCACTGCCTGGAGAGAGTTGCTGAAGTGTCTTTTGCACTTGCCAGTGTGTCTGTATAATCGGGTAACTCCCATGTTAACCTGTGATGAAATGGCATATGACTACTGGACCTTCAGCAGGCATTGGAGAGACTAATCACATAAAACAATACGACTTTCAATAAGGATTAATGTTTAAGCTGTCACTGAGAGAATTTATACCAGGCATGTGACTATTGCATGAGGAATTTGTACATGGTGAGCATAGTAAGAGCCGACTCACCTCTGGGCTGGACCCTGAGGTGAAAAAAACTCAGTTTAACATCAACATGGAAATCAGGTTGTGAACCTTGCAAATTCAGCACATCGCTTGCTCTGAATGACCTTCGTGTTGTGCAGCAGTAAAGTACAGCTCAGGACACAATCTACGGGCACTGACCACATGCATGCCTCGTCCACGGACATTGGCACCCACCATCTGCCAACTCCTCATGGCCATTATGGTATTTTTCTGATATAGTTACAGTGCACTTGGGAACGCAGAATTCCACTGCAGCGCACACAAGCAAGTACCATTAAGACTTTCATTGAAAGTCTCCAGAAGAGGCACTCAGAATTGAAGGATTGGACCAGGCTGCAGTTCTGCGCTGCCTTCTTGCTTTCTTTGCCATTGCTGACTTGCATCCACCTGAATGCTCACAACATCAATGCCGTGCCTTGCAATACCAATTAGCACCATTAGTCTCCCAGCAGCTATCCTGGTATGGTCTGCTGACCATGGAACAATGCAGGAGCCTGTGAGTTCTCCAGCAGGTAAACATCAGGCATGAGCCTCTAACATCTATCACATATGATCAAGGATGAACTGCTTTGCTAGTTGACAAAGCCTGATGGTTAAGATAAGGCCTTCGCAAAACTGCTTGGATGCTATCCATCGTGCCCTGAGAGAAGCCGATGGTGGTGGGGAATTCCACACCCCAGAATGTTTGACTGCCTTTGTCATGGGGGAATGTTATAAACTGGTGTCATATGGAGTAAATGGCACCAGTGACCTCCTGGGTGTATCTGTGGATTGAGGTTTGGAGAATATCACACTGGCCCCCAAATGGTCCTTTGTATGACCCTCTGTTGTTGGAGTTCAGGGCAGTGTGACCATGACAGCCACCAGGATGGAATAGCCACTCAGTTTTTCAAATGCAAGTCCTGTTCCAACAAATTACACAGTTTGTGGTGATGCCTTGGGACACCGTTAGTTTGAATCTGCATTGTGTTCCCAAGACCTGTAGATAGGGACAGTGAGGCTTGTGTGTTGAGCTTTTGGTGATAATCCTCTGTTTTACAGAGGATCTTCAGTTGCTCTATCTCCATCTATAGGCTGTAAGGCAACCGCTGAGTATTCTTGTTTTTGCTGGGCTTGGTGAACATGTTCCAATTGTTGTCTACTTCTTTGAAAGATTGCACCTTATCTGTGTGCCTTATTTTCATGAACAGCTCAATGATTTAGAACAGGATTTGTAACGTAGACACTATCATACTTCTGTAACATGAGTGTATAAACTGTCAGCAGCTAGCCTGAGTGATGTATGCAATTAAATAGAAAAATGAATCAAGAGGAATTGTTGGAGTTAATTGGAAAGCTCAATCCTAAAAATGAGGGCTGGTACAATACAGACTAAGGCTTAATCCAAAATCTCTGGAGACCAACCATCCCTCAGACCTTAACTAATGAAATCTTTAACTCAGTTATCTTTTGTACGCTCTCATTGTATCTCCATGAGATCTTGTTCTTTCTACTGTTTCTCTTTAATTCTATACTCAAAGTGTAAGTCATAGCTAGAGAGGCTGTCTTTGCTTATCTAAGATCCATCAAATGATTAAAGAAATAACGAGGCTATGGATTGTCATACAACACCAGGTTATAGTCCAACAGGTTTAATTGGAAGCACACTAGCTTTCGGAGCAACGCTCCTTTATCAGGTGATAGTGGAGGGCTCGATCATAACACAGAATTTATAGCAAAAATTTACAGTGTGATGTAACTGAAATTATACATTGAAAAATTGATTGTCTTCAGTTACATCACACTGTAAATTTTTGCTATAAATTCTGTGTTACGATCGAGCCCTCCTCTATCACCTGATGAAGGAACGTCGCTCCGAAAGCTAGTGTGCTTCCAATTAAACCTGTTGGACTATAACCTGGTGTTGTGTGATTTTTAACTTTGTACACCCCAGTCCAACACCGGCATCTTCAAATCATGGACTGTCACGTAATGCATGCACTGTGGCAGCTTCCTGAGTACCTGATCCCATTACATGATATAGTTGTGATAGTGATGTACAATTTACACACTGATGGAATTGATGCCCTTCATGGTTATCAATTCCATAATAAAAACTCTCTAACTAGCTTGTGGCACCAGAATCCTCTCATAAAGCTAGCAACTGTTTCCCACAGCTTGCCATTGTCCTTGGGGGAAATGACATTAGTTTTGAATCTTGTAAACAATGCACCAGTGACTTGATGCACGCTATGGTGCCCTGCTGCTTGGCTCATCTGGATAACATTCCCAAAGCTAGCTTGAAAGGAGCACACTTAATTGTTCAGGCAGTCATGGCTTTCACCACTGGGACAGATTGATCAAGTGTTTGGAGGTCTCATGTCAGGAAATAGCAATGATCTGAGTTTGTCGCCAACACAATGTGTAATGACCAGTTTACGTCAGTGCAGATCCATGAACCTTTCCCCGATGTAGGATTAAAGGGCAGGAGAAATTCTCAAAGAAATCCCCAACACAAATGAAATAGAAGCAGGAATAAGCCACTCAAACCTGCCCCACAAATCTGTAAGATTATAGCTGATCTGTCCCAGGTCTCAACACCTCTTTTATGCCAGCTTCTCATAGTCTGCAACTCTTCAGTATCCAGAAAAATCTATCATCTTGTTGGATTCCTACTTGCCAAACTCCAGCAGAAAACCTTGTTAAAATGTATTAGAAATGAAAGAAACAGGTTTTCAAATTTACCCATAGGTTGATAGGGTGGCACGGTGCTCAGTGGTTAGCACTGCTGTCTCACAGATCCAGGGACTCGGGTTTAATTCCATGTCTGCGTGGGTTTCCTTCCACAATCCAAAGATGTGCAGGTTAGGTGAATTGGCCATGCTAAATTGCCCATAATGTTCAGGATGTATGGGTTAGAGTGCATTAGTCAGGGATAAATATAGGGTAGAGGAATACATCTGGGTAGGTTAGTCTTCGGAGGGTCGGTGTGGCCTTATTGGGCCGAAGGGCCTGTTTCCACACTGTAAGGATTCTATGAATAGTTTTAGTGATCTAGCCTCCACAATTCTCTAGGGTAGAGAATGCCATATGTTCACTACCCCCGTGCAAAGAATTCCTTCACATCTCAGTTTTAAATGATTATCCCCTAATTCTGTAACCACGAGTCCTAGTTTGAGATTCCTCACACATTGGAACATCTTCTTACCATTTACCAGGTCAAGCACTCCCCCCCCCTCCCCCCACTCAGAATCTTGTACGTTTCAATAAGATCACCCCTCATTCTTTAAACTCTAATGAATAATGGCCTAAACAAAAACAAAGTACTGCGGATGCTGAAATCTGAAACATTAGCAGATATGTCTGGAGAAACTCAGTAAGACTGGCAGCATCTGTAGAGAAAAAGCAGAGTTGAGAACAGACATTAAGAAACTCAGAATGATAAGTACAGAGAGACAGCAATAAATCAACCTATGGGTAAATTTGAAAACCTATTTCTTTCACTTCTAATACAGTTTACAGGGTTTTCTGCTGGAGTCTGGCAAGTAAGAATCCAAGTGCCTCCTGTTTATAGAGGTGCACAGTGATACGTAACATCAGTGCAACCAAAGAACAGAAAATGTAAGCATAGAAACTCCTTCTTCACTTACATTTTTAATGAAGCTCATGAACCAGAGCAACATGAGGCTCCCTTTGTCTCATTGAAAACTGGGTGGGCTCGACTGGGATGTGGAGTGGAGAAAGCAGGCTATTGTTGTCATTTAAAGAATCTGTGTCCAATTCGCCAGCCTCTGCCAGGAGAGGCAAACTGCTCCCATATTTGTAACAAATAGATTTGTAAGCTCTGCAATTGGCTATGAGGTTTCTGGGACATGTGATTCTGGGGAGGTGACTTTTCTTTTGTCAAATCTGCAAGTACTTTTAATGTATTCTGTTAAGCAACACCCAACTTATCCATCTGTTGCTGTAACGTTTCAATTAGTAGATATTTGATATGTCCAGTACTTCATAATGGCATTAATCTATATGTGTAACCAATTCTGTGCAGTATATTGTAAATCACAAGTTCCTTTTGTAATAAACTTTGAGCACAAAGCAAAAAAGCTGAATATGAATCATGCAGACAGATGGAACAGCAATGTTCCACATTTCACTGCAATAATTAGTTGGGTTGCATTGCCAGAACATTGGTCCAGAACTGAAGAGGATTACTCTGTTCCTTTTTAAGTAAAGGGTTCAAACTTGTGTCTATAATCTAAATACTTCCTGTGTGTTCAGGTGACTCATTTTATTGTCTGCTAAAATCTGTAACAATGTGATTCCTTCATCCGATCTAATGCACCTCTGAGTTATTGACCAGCTAGATTTATATTTTAAGTTGGTTTCTGATAAAACACTGCAGGGGTCCTTAAGTGAGTAGGGTAGAAATTAAAGGACAGAATGGAAAAACAACCAATTATGATTCATATGAATGACACAGTCATATTTGTTTCAGAAAAGTAGTTGTAAAATGTTGATGAAGCTAGAGGTGAGAAGACATCATTAAAAGCGTCAAAGTTTAACTCTGCAAAACCTGAACTCTATGATATTCAATCCAAAGCATTCATTTTGCATCCCTTTGACCACCAGTGATTTTACACAATATGGACTAAATAAAATTCTTTCTATTCCACATTTCCTCTTTATTCATTTACTGCTGAGTCAGGAATTTGAATTTTCATTCTCAGTTCTGACTTACCCTGATATCTCTGCAAAGACATATTGCTGTGGTGCATTCAGGCTATTCCCAAAGTCCTAACATTAGTTGTTCTGAATTTGGCACACGAATAAGGAACAGGAGAAGCACTGATGTCACAGGCTGCTTCTTAGGGATTTGGTTTGTGGGTTTTTTTTACATGTTAACTTGTGTAACATATATGAGAGAGAATTAGGTTACAGTTGAGACATCTTGAAGTTTATTTACATGGCTACATTACCACAGATTTAAACAGATAATCTGTCTTCTGTGCTTGCTGATATCACTGGAAATTACTTACACATAGCTGACTGAATGAGCACACTATGTTGATTCAATGATGAGAGTGACTAAAGGCAAGATAGATACTTTTCTACCAAAGTACCATGTGTTGTGATATCATGTAACTGTCTTAAAGGCACAAGCTTTTTATCTTTGCTGGAATCCATCCCATAATGCAACACTTAGTCATGGAATCTTGTACCATTATTCATGAAAAAATATTAAGAACCGAATGATGTAAGTATAGCAAATCTTCAATGACTCTGAAAATCCTCCAGCAGACAACATTGGATCCACTGTCTCTTTGTTTCTGTTTTTTAATCATACTGGTTTACAGCAGGTGTAAAGATCAACATCATCCCATCACAAGAACTCAGGCTTAAATTTTGGTTCAGTTCATATCCTCCCCATCTTTGATTCAGAGCCAAGACATGCCTATTCTAATTTTTGCCTTTTGGATACAACAGAAACTCCCTCTGTAACCAGGTACATGCACATCATGGCTGTTGTTCTCAGCATTACTGCAGGGCCCACTGAGGTGTCCATTGCTGCCTGCTTGCAAGTAGCACACCCAACTGCCAACCTGTTTTTCTCTTTCACTGACCTTCCACCCAGGATGCTGGGTGCCATGGCATCACCAATATCATCCTTCACCTGTACCCATTGCTATACCCTCAAACCCCCTCGACCATGTTGGACAATCAATATCACCAACACTGCTCTGTGTTTTTCTCAAAATGTCAATATTCATGGAGAAAGCCTTCACTGATAGCTTATTATTGATGACCGTATTCACATCCTGCCTTTGTTTGAAACATGGCTCATGTTTATTTTTAGTTTGGTGCAACGTACCCTTGTCATAAATGTGGCATTTGACCCTTTTCTCTAAATTATATCTTGACCTCTTGCATTTTTCTTTCAAATACCTCAATTTCTTTCCGATCCTTTCAACTCTCCTTTAAAATATAAACTTCAATTCTCTGTCTGTAATGTACACAGAATAAAACTTTTTTCCTGTACCCAGGTACATGTGTCAGTAATAAATCAAATCAAATCAAATTAAATCAGAAAGTTTCTCCCTGTGATATCTTCTGTTCCTCTCTCATCTTTTTAGCACAGTGAGTCTTCACCTTTGGCTGATTTCAATCTCTATCTCAGATGCCCTGTTTCCTTGTGTTTTGTCCTCCTTAAACCTCTCCCTTCATATAAACATCTCTATC
Organism: Chiloscyllium plagiosum; assembly: GCF_004010195.1. Lineage (NCBI taxonomy): Eukaryota > Metazoa > Chordata > Chondrichthyes > Orectolobiformes > Hemiscylliidae > Chiloscyllium > Chiloscyllium plagiosum. The sequence goes on along the minus strand of NC_057721.1, from coordinate 19,598,454 downwards.
CATATTACAGCCACATTGTAAAGTTACTATCTCTCAGACCTCTCTCTTCCCGTAGTCACTGACATGGTCATCTCCCATCATTTACCTCCATTACTCACTATCCACATCCTCCTTTATTCATTCCAACTCATCCTAACACAGCATCTGTTCTGATTAGAAACCTTCCCAAATCATTTTAACCACATTTTCAACCATCTATTTTTGGCCATCCATTTTTAGAATCGTAGAGTCACACAGCATGGAAACAGACATTTCTGTCCAATCAGTCCATGCCAATATAATCCCAAACTAAACTCTTCCCACTTGGAAGAGGTTGGCCCATATCCTTCCAACCCTTTCCAATTCGTGTATTTATTTTGATGTGTTTTAAACATTCTAACTGTACCCACATCTACCACATCCTCTGGAAGTTCATTCCACACACAAACTACTCTCTGTGTAAAAACAAATTGCCCCTTGTGTCTATTTTTAAATCTTTCTCCTCTCACCTTAAGAATTTGTCCCCTAATCTTGAAATCCACCACCCTAGGGAACAGACACCTGTCATTCACCTTATCTATACTCCTCATGATTTTATAAACCTCTCTAGGGTCACCCCCTCAACCTCCTATGCTCCAGTGAAAAAAGTCCCAGCCCAACCGACCTCTCCCCATATGTCAAACTCTCCATTCCCAGCAACATCCTAGTAAATCTCTTCTGAATCCTCTCCAGCTTAATGATATCCTTCCTATAACAGGGTGACCAGAACTGGGCACAGTACTCCAGAAGAGCCTCACCAATGTCCTATACAACCTTCACAGAACGTCCCAACTCCTTTACTCAAAAATCTGAGCAATGAAGGCGATCGTGCTAGATGCCTTCTTAACCAACCTCTCTGTATGTGATGCAAAGTTCAAAGAATTATGTGCCTGATCCCCTAAGTAAGGAAAATACTTACTGGAATTCTTCTACAGATGTCCATTTTCTCTCATTCCCTCAACCCCATCTTTCGTATCCTTCTCCTCAAAAATCCTTCACTCGTTCATATCATTCTGGTCACCACTGGAGCTCCCTAATGTTCAAGGGACCAGCTCATTCTTAGCATCAATTCCATTTCTAACCACTATCTCATGTTCAAAGATATTATTGCAGCATGGTGGCTCAGTGGTTAGTACTGTTGCCTAACAGCACCAGGGACCCTGGTTCAACTCTTACCTCACCTGCCTGTCTGTGTGGAGTTTGCACATTCTGTGTCTGTGTGGGTTTCCTCCCACAATCCAAAGCTGTGCAGGTTAGGTGAATTGGCCATGATAAATTGCCAATTTTAGGTACATTAGGCAAGGGTGTATATATAGAGGAGGGGAGGTGGGTTACTCTTCAGAGGGTTGGTGTGGACTTGCTGGGTCGAAGAACCTGTTTCCAAACTGTTTGGGATATAATCTATTCATAATCTTAAAGGTCTCTCTAATGTGAGAACTGACTAATTACACCATTTTAACTCAGCTGCTGAGCCTAGCTGCTAAGGGGATCCGAATCCAAGCTTTTGCCATCTACATACTTGAGTGTTCCAATTTGTTTTGAATTAATTAATCCTTTGTAAACCCAAGCTCATCTAAATCTCACTTTATGACCTGATCAACCAGACCCCTACTGAATTATTTTTGTTTAATTTTAAACTGTCATTTTTATAAAAGCATCCATCCTTGACATTGCACTGGCAATATCTGTACATTTATCTGGACACATAACCAATCCCCTCCATTCATGTTTTATATTTTTGGCTCTTGTTCTTTGTGCATGCCCCTTCCATCATCTTAGAATAGAATAAAATTGAAATTTTCTGTCATGTATACCTTTAGATGAAAATTACAGTGAAAGAGTCTGTAAGTCACCGCAGCATTGTGCTTATATAAATGACATAACATCTAAAAAAAATTAAATAAAGACAAAGTTCATCACAGTTCACGTAATGGCTTCTGGGCTCAGGGAAAGCCAATTAAGGAACAATGGAACACCTTGAAGATACAGCCACAATGAGACCACCATTCCATGATGGAGACCACCATTCCATGAGGAGCTGCTCCTCGATCAACAGGAGACCCCGAACTGGAGTGGTGCCATATCCAACTCATTGCTGCCACCGGAGACCTCTTCTTTCACTTGCCACGCTCCAGACTTTAAAGAAAGAAAAGACAAACAAAAAGAAAAAGAGCAAAAGTAAAAAGAAGTACTAAAAAGAGAAAGAAAGCCAACAGGAGCGATGAGCCCAGGGCTCAGTTCCCCTACTCCGCTGCCATCTTGGAGTTAATCTGTGAGAGAGACTATGAGAGTTTGCTGTTCTTACTGTTTAAAACTAGCAACAACAATCCTCACCCACATAAGCACAGCCCAGATGGAAATTCAGAAGTTGTTATCAGTGATGCCCTGTCCCTTGAGATGTGTTTTGAATTCTTTACATAGGTAGATGAATGATTGGACATGCAATTCAGTTTTTTATGCATTTCCTCATTGTTAAAACCATTAACTAATGTTGAACCTTGCTGGATGAACTGCCACTAAGTTTTGAACAGCATATAAAGTCACTGTCATGCTGAATACCATCCCCGAAAAGAAATGTGAAAGTCTTTCACTCCATTCCATGATAAAAATCCATGCATTTTAAAATAATAAAAATTAATAATATATTTGTAAAGGTTTGTTTTGGACATTTCAGTTCTGCCTTAACTTACAATCGTTATTACATTCTCTTTAAAATGATTAAAATGCAATTTATAATTTATAAATGCAAATTTCATTTCCTGTTGGTGAGAAATCTTCTATCTGATTGGCTGCTTAGACATCTTGTTGATTTCACTTCAGTGTTGCTGGATGCCATGCACAAAGAGCCAGAATGAAATTATTATTTGTGAAAATTAATGTCATAGATCGTGCCAAATCTTTGTGAATCTGGGCCATTTAGAAAATGTAGGTGGTTTTATTGTACAGATGCCTCTCTCTGCTTTTGCTCTGCTGTCATTCCTGATCTCATAGCTCCCCCTGTTGCCTATTTACTGAAACAAAAGGTTTCTCCTAATTTCGAGACCAAAAACTTCCTGAGGCGACCCATCCCTAGGAATTGATAATAGCAATCATCTGTCAGTAATATGAGACTTTGCTGCAGAGGTGACCAGGAGCAGGGATAGGAATCACAGGTCCTGGTTTAGTTTCAGGCCTAACTCCTGGCCCCAGACCTGTGCACACAGGGCTCCCTAGAGACCTGAACCTCAGTTGTTGGGCTATGATGTACTCCCCCATCCCCCAACTTGACAGCCAACCCCAAGCCCTCCCAGTGACCTTAGACCTTCAAAAGAATCACACAATTGTTATAGAATCCCTACACTGTGGAAACAGGCCCTTCGGCCCAACAAGTCCACACTGACCTTCCGAAGAGTAAACCACCAGACCCGCTCCCCTACCCTATTATCCTAAATTTACCACTGACTAATGCACCTAACCTACATATCCCTGAACACTATGGGCAATTTAGCATGGTCAGTTCACGTGACCTGCATATCTTTGGATCGTGGGAGGAAACCAGAGCACCCGGAGGAAACCCATGCAGTCACAGGGAGAATGTGCAAACTCCACACAGACAGTCGCCTGAGGCTGGAATCAAACACGGGACTGCTTCACTGCTGTGAAGCAGCAGTGCTAACCACTGAGCCACTGTGTCGCCCATGATGCAGAAGAAGGCTGCTTGACCCATCACATCTGTACTAACTCTCTGATGTCCTAATTTACTGCCAATTCTCCAACGTTTCCTCATTACCCCAAATGTTGTTTCTATTAAAACAATTGTCTAATGCTCTCTTGCATATCTCAATTAAATCTGCTTCCACCACAGTTTCTGCCTTCCCATACTCCTAATGTTTTTCCTCATAGAATCCCTATAGTATGGAAGCAGGCGATTTGACCCATCGAATCCACACTGACCCTCAGAAGAGCAAGCCCCAACCCCCTACCCAATCCCTGTAACCCTACATTTCCCATAGCTAAACAACCTTACTTGCGCATCCCTCGACACTACGGACAATTTAGAATGACCAATCCATCTAACCTGCACATCTTTGGACTGTGGAAGGAAACCACAGACATGGGGAGAATGTGCAAACTCCACACAGACAGTTGCCCATGGATGGAATCAAAGCCGGATCCCTGGTGCTGCGAGGCAGCAGTGCTAACCACAGTCACCGTGCCACTCACTGACAAACATTTAATGCAAAAAAAAAATGCTTTACCAGTGGTATTTAGTGAGAAAAGTATTTACCACAAAATAGTGGAACTCAGGGTATTTCTCCATTTTAGGTATCCACTGTACTGACCTATAGGCACCCACATAGGCTGTTAAGCAAGGACTGGTTTGAAAGCCTCAAGTTGCTCTGACCCTATCATTTAATGAAGGTGTTGACTGGGTATAGGAGTAGATTTGGAAGTCTGGTGAATTCCAGCAAAAAAGTAAATGCTTGGAAATACACTTCAGCTCTGAATGTACTCCCCTTAGCAGCTTTATATGTGGTGATTCTGTTCTATCGCTGGACAAATGCTTAGTTTATTTAAGCAACACAAATCATAAACAACAGTTCAAATAGCAAATTGGTCTGCAATAAGATTGAGCAAATCCACCTGCCTTCATTCCACATCCCAGTCTCTTCAATACAGTGTGGCAGCCACTTTCTTTGGTTGACAACTATCAGGCAGAATAATGTACATCCCCAGCAAGAATGTGGATCGGAGGAGTAAATGCTGAGTTGTGGCTAGAACTTGATTTTGAGAGATCTGGGAGCCAAGAGTGGTGCATAGTTGCCTCACGTGCAGCAGATTCATTAGGTCATTTCACAAAGGAGCAGCAAGCACAGGAGCACAGAAAATAGCACAAAAGATTTGCTTACTTTGCATTTGCTTACTTTGCAAAACACTTTATAACTATGCTCTCTGTTTTTTTCAACATCAACTCTGACTATGTGGGACAAACACAATTTAGTGTTTAGCAATAAGTAACTCCAGGTTTATTTGAATTTGCTTTAGGGTTGTTTATCTGTTTCTCAATGACATGCTCCAATTTTTCCTCAGTTAGAATGTTAATTCCTAAAGCTATTCTAAACATATGAATTGAGAACTAGATATTTGCAACATTGATGATATGCTTTCTAATAGAATGTATTTGCAATGCAATCTTAAACCGGAGGCAGTTCTCCCGTTGAATGTACCAGTGGTTCCGAAGATGGGAGTTATGTATAATATTAGTTTCTCAGACAGCAGAAAATGTTTTCTCCTTGCACTTTATTTTTTTTGAGAATCTGGTATTACACTATGACATTATTTTTGACCTGCTATGTATTGCTCACTAGTTTTACTACTATAAAATTCTACTTTCCATTGATATCCACAATTGCAAAAAGTGAGTGAACCTTTTTGAACAGATGTACCTGCCCTAAGTCTGTTCCTTTCCTACGTGTCATTTGCAAGCTTAAGCATTCTACTTTTAATACTGGAAGTCATTAATAAACTTGGACAATGGAGAATCCAAGACAGAACCCTATAGGAAATCTGCTGCTCATAGCTTTGTCCAACAATTCTAATTGTGGACGGCATGATGGCTCAGTGGTTAGCACTCGGTTACCTGGGTTACCACAGGGTCCTGGGTTTGATTCCATCCACAGGCGACAGTGTGGAGTTTGCATGGGTTCGCTCCGGGTGCTCCAGTTTCCTTCCGCAGTCCAAAGATGTGCAGGCTAGGTGGATTAGCCATGGGAAATGCAGGGTTTTCGGGTAGTGGAGTGAGTCTGGATGGGTTGCTCTTTAGAGGGTCAGTGTAAACCTGATGGGCTTAATGGCCTGCTTCCAAACTGGAGGCATTCTATGATTCTGACTCCTGAATAATATAATTTACAATTCCATGAGCCTGCACTACAGCTATAAGTCACATCTGCAAGATTTTATCGCATATCTTGTGAAACAGAATTCCCTTGTTCTACTGAATCAATTTGTTAAGTGCGTAACTTCTTCAATGTATTGACTTGGAAGTATTGCTTTTACTCTCCTACGTTCTAATAGACTCCAATTATTTGTCCCAGTAGAGCTACATCAAGACCAGTATACGTGGCACCAATCTCTATCAATTTATTCACACAGAACTTAAATTGAATTGCTAATAATTGAAATGTATGCAAGATATTTTTAAGGTTTCTTTTTTTAATATTTTGCTCACAGTCAGTTAAACAAATGCTTTGTGCACTCAGCATTATAGTAACAATTCTAATGCAAACATAAAAATACAACATTACCATTTTGTTTTATGTCATTTGAAGCTGTAAAAGGCATTCAATCATTAAAACATTTGACCTTACACTTCCTCCCTTGACCCACCACCAACCAGTTCAACTCTGACAATGACCTGCTGTTTCTGTTTTGTCAGCTGAGTCCCTTGCATCAGTCTGCATAAACCAGATATAGTTCCAGTGAAAAGATGCAACTAAATGACCAAGCAACAATCATTATCAAATTTGGCTACAGGAGTTACAACCTGTTGTCAAAAGCAGGATTAATCCCAATCAAAGAAGGAACTGTCTTTAGTATAATTTACTGGTGATTTCAAAAACATTAACAGCAACTTTTAATCAACAGAACAACTGCAGTTTCTGAAAAAAGGTTGTATAGTGGCCTGTGCTACAAGATGAAAGAATCAAATTGATCTAAAAACCTACACAACACCAGAAATGTAGACAGAGCACAATAAAAACATGGGCTAATGCTTTGCATGGGATCCTCCTGTATGGAGCTTTCCCATTCCAAAAGGAACCTCACTTGGAGACATCAGCCAGTTATTTTTCTGTCCACGTTTTGTTGGGTCAGTCTGCATTTCCAGCATGTTCTCATCTGATTTTAGATACTCAGCATTCACGTTCGCTCTTCTATTTGGAGTACACACTTTTGTGTTTAATGTGTGATCCAGCTGAGATTTCTTCAGAAATGTTTTTTTGAAGCAAGATTGCATCAAGGTGGCTCTTGGCTGTAAATACAACAATTCCTTTCATTGAACTATTTCCATTCAGGAACATCAAACCCATTAATGTCGCTGCAGCTTTCAGGGCAGACAATACTCGATGGTAACCACAAGCAAATCTTAACATTGTTGTTCAAATAAGACAGCTTTGGCATTGGTTTGACCCATGATGAGTTTGTAATTGTGATTAATCATTGGTGCAAGCTAGACCTTGAAGTTTCCTGTTCTTTGCTTTTCCCATTGATATATTTGTACCCGTCAATCTCCTGTGACTTTGCAACGGTGAATCAAGACCAAGTACAGCAGTGTCATCAAGCAGGGCACATTGAAGCAATGGAAGGCCAGATGATAGGGTGCAAATAGTGGTTGAAGGAAGAAATTAGTTGGGTGAGAGAAATGATGCATAGAGAACAGAGGAAAGAAGAGAAAGTAAAAGAAGCAGGTGGAAAAATGAAGTGGCAACAATGGATGGGAGAGGGGGCTTTCAGAAGGAAAAAAAGGATGAGACAGTGAAGACATTAAAGACGAGGAAAGAATCAGGAAGAGTCAGGGTCTGGTGACAGAAATGGAGTAAGCTACCACAGCAGAGGAATAACCTGCATTATCTTGGGGGGTGGAAGTGGAGATATGGAGGTAGTGAGTAAGCAAAACTATTGCTTTATTTTACAATTTCCTGGAGAGGATATAATCTAGGCATGATGTGCAAAACAGGACAATCCAGCAGAATGTAGAAGATATTTCATGGTGGAAGCCTAAAAATCAGAAATGGCTACAATAGTCCTAGCTTGAGATTCTAAGTATGTTCAATTTTATTCAAACATTTCTTTTTTTGACATGTTACTATGAAATATTGAACAAGGGAGTTAGCAGTTTGTACCTCCACCTACTGATGTATTGGCATATTGCTTCATAAGAGTTTCTTCATTGATAACAGCTGTCATTAGGATTTCAATGCATTTGGCACAGCATTATAGAGTTCCCTATGAAATTCTAATACATAAAGACTCAACAATTTTTTAAACAATATCAGCCCCTAAACCTAAAAGACAATTTGACTTTCAGACTCAAACGGAAGGATGCCTCAATTTTCTGATGCATCACCTCACGTGGCAGTTTGAAAAGGTCCCACGATTACAATTGCGATGGGAATATTGACCAGTGTAAGCCTTAAAGCAAAGGGTGAAACAAAAAAGAAATGCACATTTTTAAGTCTTTGGAACAGCTCGGAAACACGCAGCAGCCTTTATCAAATCAGGATGAGTGGGGATGCATATTTGAGAACTGACAGGAACACTGGGTTGTAAACACAAGTTCCAGGTCACATGAAGCCCAGTCTAATTGGTACTGAAAGCAGACACCATGTTATCTGAGGTGTTCAAGAGGAGGCTTGAACATCTACAAGGAAAATCATTGACATTTCAGCTCGCTGTTGTTGGGCCGTGACTGTTACTGGGAGTGCCAAGACGATACTGAATAGAAATCGCACTTGTCTTTGCAGGAGATTTTACAAATCTGAGTCTGGCGTTCTGCAGATAATGGGCAAAAGTGAGGACTGCAGATGCTGGAGATCAGAGTCAAGATTAGAGTGGTGCTAGAAAAGCACAGCTGAAAATGTGTTGCTGGAACAGCGCAGCAGGTCAGGCAGCATCCAAGGAGCAGGAAAGCAGGAAAGCTCTTCCTGATGAAGGGCTTTTGCCCGAAATGTCGATTTTCCTGCTCCTCAGATGCTGCCTGACCTGGTCTGCAGATAATGACCTATCTTCACTATCAGGTAGCTGCACCAGGGTTAACTGTATGGATGTGATCAGTGTGGTGAGTCTTCTTTCATTTGAAGCTGCCAAAAGCAAGTTGGGGTTATGGTTGGGGTTTTTTTTTAATGGCCTTTGGATCTTTATTATGTTACTTAATTCAAATTCCTTAGTGCAGAATAATTGATTCTTTCAGTCTTAGACATGAATAGATACGACTTGAGGTTTGTGAGAAAATGCATGTCATGTTATAACAAAACTTACTTGCTGCAAGTTAATTGCTGCTAAATGTCTAATAATTGCACTAAATTCCAATCGTCAATGCTTGTGTTAGTTTGAGCATGTTCACAACACAACAGAAAAATATTAATGCTAAAGCTTTCATCAAGTGTGATACCTTGCATTTTAAATTTAGAATAACGGCAAGAATTAGCTACCAAAATACCAATGAGTTTAATTGTGCTTGCTGTTATTAATGTGTGAATCCCACAACTTGTGGCAAGGATGTGATGCACCATGCATTGTGAATCATTATCATTTACAATCTGCACCACAGCTGTTATCCTCAAGAGAATGACTGTTCACTCTCAATTGTCTCATGGTTTCAACAATTTGCTAATAAACTCAGTCTAGCAAGTTAAGGTTGGTGCTTAACAGCTTCAGAAATTTTTTAACTAAGATGTATTTTCCAAAAGGAATCAGACTTAGAAGCCCACTCCTATAGGTAGTAAATTTTAAGTGATTTTTAAGGGCTAAATATTTACTTTCGTTCCTGGTCTTTCTTTCTGTTTTAACCCTAACATCCTCTCCCTTTCTTTATTTCTCTTCCTGTATTTGATTTGATTCTATTTCAGAAAACACTGGCAATACTCAGCAAGCAGGTAATAGTTGTGGAAAGAAACATTTCAGATTGATTTCTGTTCATCAGAACTAGGAAAAGTTTTCCTTTTGGGTAGCAAACAATGAAGACAATATTTCATTAAAATCTTAGTATGGCTATCCCTTTCCAGTTCTCTTTATTTCTCCAGGTCACCTTATTCTAGTTGTACAAACATGAAGAATTGATCTGTCTTGTACATTGAAATTTTTTTTTTTGGAGCAGTTTTGTTGAGATTGGAGGGGAAGTTGCTGTCTGTGGATGTTGAGTTATCTGGCTTTACTTGCAAACAAGCCTGTGATTTCTGGCAGATGCATGATAATACTACCAGCCACAGGTTCCCCTCCAAGCCCCACACAACTCTGACTTGGTATATATTTCAGTGTTTGTTCAGAAAAGGTCTAAACCCTGGAATTCCCTTCCTGTTGGTACTGTGGTTATCCCTATTTTCCAAATGTTGCAGTGATTCAAGAAGATAGCTCACCACCACTTTCTCCAGGACAATTCGGAATAAGCAGTAAATTCTGGCCCGGCCAGTGATGCCCATGTCCCAGGAACAAATAATATGAAGCAAAATAAACAGGCCACAGGTCAACTTTAGGCAAAGTTAACTTCTTATTGCGGCTGACAGTACAGTGTCTTTGTACCATAATTTAAATTAAATTATCTACGCAGTAACTTTAAGAATGAGAAATTGCAATTTATACTTCTCAAGGCTTATTTTTTGCTCCCTTCACATGAATATTAAATATCTGGCTCCTTTTTGAAAGTTTCTAATATCTACTTTGAGGCACTATTCCAACCATTTATTTTGCTTTGAGTAAAGCCACCTTGGTATAACTCCACAGTAATTTAAATTTACCTCCTTCACTTTTGTTTCTCTGCTTAATTTAAGCTCTGAGTTATGAGCTTACTCTAAACAAACCATGTACTCTCTGGGTCACTCCCTTAACCTTCTCTCTAGACCAAAGAGTCTAAGGGTGTCAAATGTTCCTTCATACTCAGGACTGTTATTCCTGATCTTCTCTGCTCTCTTCCTAATTTGTCTGTTTTTATTTAATGCAAAATTAAACAGAATACTCAAAATCTGGATATGCATTGTGTATTTTTCTGTCTTGTCACATTGATGAGTTTGCAATCAAATCCATTTCTGAGTCTCCCTCTGCAATTTCAATGCCTTTTGTTCAATACAGATTGAGATTAACGTGGAAAAACTAATATTTTTCAGTAGTTCATGTAAAATCTCATTAAAATCAGTACATTAAAACTTATGTCTCCATTTTAACATAATGTTTCCACTTTGACAGGCAAGGTATTTGAAACCCTGGCTGACAGCATTCGATGACTCAATCCATTGAAAGCGGTTCCGTCCGTTTTGACACAATTGCGCAGTAATTCCGTACTAATTAACTGAACAGCTGGACATTTCTTGGCTGAAGGTGACTTTGATGGTTGCTTTTCTTTCAACTGAACTGCGGATTTAATTGCTTTTGATGTCAACATGTGGTGAAGAGCTGAGAGAGTTCTTTCAACCCAGATGATATAATCTCACAGGACAGAAATGAGCAACATTCCGAATGGTAATAGATCATTCAGTAACTGATTGATTGTGCATTATGCTTAATCAAATTACGATAGCAAAAATGTTGCACTTCTTGCTCCTGTCATGATAGTTTAAGATTCAAAGCACACAACAGCAGCGTAGAGGCTGAGTTTTAATCCTTGGGAAAAACTTGTGCCTGGTGTTAAATTTTGAGGAAAATGTCAACCATGGAGAAGGCTGAAAATAATTATCTACACACTATTAATAATTTAAATGAAAATGCAGAGTAACTTAGTAGGACATGTTACCATTAAAAAACTTAGAGAACATTAGCATGGCTTGAGACTTCATTACATTGTCGTAAAATTGGAAGGGAATCTTCACAAGATACCTGAAAATAACAGAAACAATTACATTGATTAACTTCTTCAGAGTTAGCAAACTCAATCTGACTTTTCAATCTTACTTTGAGCTCCAATTTTTAAAAATGTGTTAGTTATTTTACTGAATCAACTTATTTCATTCAATTTTTCCAGATGCAAAAGCTAAAGTCCTGCAACGTATATCTGGTATTTATTGTCATAGAAAAACATGATCTCAGGGTTACCGGAGCAACAGACTACACTTCACACGTACATCCTAAATGCTTTGAAAATCGTGAACAGGTGCTGCATAGATTATAGTTCTGTATTTTCTTTTTTTATATATATGAAATTTTAGGGTTTTCTATTAACCATGTTTTGAGAGATGTAGCATAAGAATTTATTTTGTTTGGATTGTACAGATATTTTCGATCACTAAGGATTACACAGCAATGCTGTAACAAACAGAACAGCAAAAGCTGCATACGTTTTTTTCAAGGTGGCATGTGAAGGGGCATTTATCCATTTTATTGCGCTGCTAATTGGGGAAGAAATACTGAAGATTTATCAAAGGTTATGCTGGGCTTCCAAACCAAATACACATTCATTCCTTTTTCAAGTCTGTGATCTCTTAATGTCTCACTGAATGTATGAGTTAGGCCAGTTTAATGTGATTGACTAAAAATGAGTTCCAAATTGCTTTTGTGCATGCATTAAATCACAAGCTTTTAAGAGCATTTTCAAATTAAGCATATTATAATATAGTTGAGTTTTGGTGACATACATTGCATAATAATCACTCAAACTTTTGATGCGGTTTCAGCATTGAAAAACACATTATAAGACAGAGTTCTAAACTCAGGCTAAATTAGATGCTCGGTTTCATTCTAAAAAATGTTTAAATCAAGGTATTTAAAACCATTGTGTTTATTTTGTTTATTTTTTTTCTACTGAAGCCAGAGTTTGGAATAAATACTTCTAAAGTCTGTCCAGAGTGATAGCACCCACAGTTCTTTGCTTTATTTCAAAACATTGATTGCCAAAATAAAATTTCCACATTTGAACTTTAGGTTCTGAAACATGAATGTTGAATCCATTGCGGGAATCTATCCTGGTTTAGGATTGAGGTAAAAGGCCTCAGTCTCTGTATCTTTGGCTCACACGCACTGGGATTCACAATGAGACTACAAGAACTCATCTTATTTTTGACCATCAATAACTGTCAGAACAAAGTCCCACTGTGTTGACTTGAACATTCATAATTTTAGTTGAAATTTGTGATTCTTAAGCTAAAATGTTAGAAGTGATATATGAAATATTTTCTGATTTGAAATTCCCAGCATCAACATCAAGCTAATAGAAGGCTGGCAGCCATATAAAGCGTCCTCTCGACCACCTAACAATGTCCCTGACTCAAGCCTTAGAGTAGCAATCTCTAATATTCCTGTGTGCAAATGTTACATTTCACACATTGCTAGCTGTGGCCTTTCTGAATAAGATTACAGAGTGGAACCAATTTGTACTATTGGGTTTTAAATATTTTAGGAGCTGGATTGAGATGAGCAGATTGATGTCAAATAGAAATTCTTCAGCCAGCACACAAGAGCGTCAAAAAGTAACTTCAAACAATATCCCAGAAATTAAAAACTATTAAAAGCATATATTACAATCTCTAAAGAAATTGAAAAGTATAAATCTATCTTTGACCACACAAATTATTGAGGAATGTTTCTATTATTCTCAGATTGCTATGTTGATGCATTTATTTGAACTGTAAATAAGCATAAATGCAATATTTGTTTACTCAAGATTCAATTACATTATGTCAACACATCAACTGGATTGCACCAGCATTTATTTAGACCTGGATTATTCTGATGAGTATTTGGTGATAATAAAACCACAGTGTACTTCACACTTTCCTATGAAGTTTAGTTTATGTTGTTGACCGAGGATAGAGTTTAGAATGAATACTTCACAAGTCTGTCCAGAGTAATAGCCACAAAAATGCAACAGAGGTGAAATGTTGAGCAGACAAGTGCAGGATAACGGCACCACAGCTTGGAGTTCTCTCAGCTATTCGAGAGAGCCTAAGGGCTGAGTGTTCTCATTAGGTTTAATTTACAGAGAACTGCAGGGAAAATTCGCTCCCCACCCAGTTCCTCTGTGAAGCTGCTGCTGAATCAGGTCTTCAAATTTACTTGAAGCATTGCATAGTTCTGGAAGAATTTAAACATTGTTTAAAAACAAGTAAAATTGGATTATAAACAGAGTAAACAGACTAGTGAAACTGGGTCTCTTATTCAATGAGGAATAATGTAAATTAACTATGGGCTAAAACTAACTTTTAGTAGCTGTTCTCAAAGCAATCAGAATGAAGTTAAAGCTAAATTGTATCATTTCAATCATGTAAAACATTTTTATTTTTCAGATGTAAACATAACATTGAGTTGCTGCCACTTCAAATGCCTAAAGTATGCTGGTGTGAAACCCAGAAAAAAACAAGATGTTTAAAATAAACCAAAAATGAATGAACATAAGACCATAAGAAATAGAAGCAGAAGAGGTTCACTATCATTTTATCAAGGGCAATTAGGGATGGGCAACAAATTCTGGGCTTACCAGCAATGTTCATATTTTAAAGATAATTTCATGGAAACAGAGCAACACAGAAAATAGAAGTGAGATTAGACCATTTGGCCCTTCAAATCTGCTGTACCATTCAATATGTTGGTGGCTGATCATCCAACTCAGCATCGTGTTCCCACTTTCTCCCAATACCCTTTGATCCATTAAGCCCTAATAAACATATCTAACTCCCTTCTGAAAACATTCAATGTTTTGGCCTCAACTACTTTCTGTGCCTGGCTCCAGACGAAGACATTTCTCCTCATTCCAGTCCTAAATGATCTACCCCTTGTTGTTGGTTGTGATCCCTGGTTCTGAGTTCCCTGTTCATCGAGAACAGCCAGCCCATGTTTACCCTGTCTAGTCCTGTTAGAATTTTATAGGTTTCTATGAGATTCCCCCCCCATTCTTCTAAACTCCAGTAAATATAGGGCTGACTGATCCAATCTCTCTTCATACAGTTAAACACAGACATTTATTGGCACTTCATGTCTTATTGTAGACTTACCAGCTTCATTCACAATAGTATTCATTCACAAGCAGCTTCAAGCCATCTTTTGCAAGTGATTTAAATTTTAAGTTCCTCAGGATGAGGAATAGATATTTAATGAGAGAATGAAACATTTTTCAATTTATCATACCCCAATGTCGGAATTATCTGGTATGCAAATGCTTCTTCACTGCAACACAATACTGTACCCTCATGTCAACCTCATATCCATCACAAATAAACATATCCATTGTACTTCAGGGAGTTATTCTTTCAGAGAACTAGTTTCACGCTAAGTGCTGATACGACAGAGGACTTATGCTGTGGACTAGTGTTGATTAGTGAATGGGTTAAGATTGTCCAACATCTATTCACTTCGTCTCATCTGAGGTTTCATCCTGAATTTCAAGAGCCAGATTCTGATTCAAATTTGAGGGGCTTGAAGAGGTATAACCCATGGAGTTGCCCAGTGTATAATTAGTTTCACTACATGGTATACCATTCAAGAATAGGATATTGCTAGTTGTCTGCATGTCTCTGCAACTCAGATGATGTTGTTGAATAGCTAGAATTCTGAACTTACAGAAAATGCCTCCCATCTCAGTGCAGTTCACACCTCCACTCTTGGATCAGTGAATCCATTCTTTCCTTCATTTATCAGAACTGGTTTTTCGGTCCGTGTGTGCCACACAAGGATCTGTAGAATAAAGCAATGACAATGTGAATACTGTACTGTGTGCAGTGGGAAACTAGTAAGATATAAAATAATTGCTTAACTGGGAGAGGTTCCTATCATTCTGTCTTGGACTGGATACTTAGGGTATTTCAATGATCTGTCCTTCAGAACCTATTCTTTGCACATTACCTGTGTCTGATAATATCGGACCAAGTATTATTCATGTGATTAAAGGCCACCTAAGCAAATGATAATCCCATTGCCAGCTCCAACTATATTGTGTCATATTTTAACTTGGCAAAAGATGGCATACTCAACCTGGGTAAAACTTCAACTTACTTGAATGAGCATTAATATAACATATTTTGTGTGCCTATGTTCAAACTGCATGTCCTTGCCCATAAAAAGATGCAAATCATACAAATTCATATACTAATGGATCATTCATAATGTGCCACAGCTACAGGCAAGTGTTAAAACCTGAAATGAAACCTACAGCTTTTAAATAATTTGGTACTTTATTTTACATTGAACTTATGGCTAGGGGAAATCAATGGAATATTACTATCATTCAGGTCGTTTAAAGTGTTTTCCTGAATGTCTTTTGTGTTGTGTTAAATGTATTTGATGTATACTTGATTAGTTGTTGACTTAAGTTATTGGCATATCATGACTTCTTTCCTCTTTCAAATAATGAGAACTTTGCATTTAGTAATTTGCATAAAATCTAAAAACCGATAGACCCATTAACAGGCCATTTAGCCCCTCCTTCATTCACTTAGATTACGGTTGACCTGTATTTCAACTACACCTACCTGCTGAGGAACCAAATGCCTTGATTATGAAATGTCCACCTTATTAGTTAAAATTTCAATTGCCCCAGCATTTTTAACCTTTTTGAGTAAAAACATTCCAAACGTTTACAACCCTTCTGTGCAAAATTGTCTCTGGATTTCATTCCTTGATGTACTAGCTCCAATTTTAGTATTATGAACATGTGTTCTGAAATTCTCTACCACTGGAAGTATTTTCTCGCCATCTACTATTCAAATGCCGATGTCATTTCAAACAACCTGATTAGATCAGCTTCACCTTTCTAAACCCATGGGAATACAAGTAATTATATACAAGCAATTTTGTAATTTAACCCTTAACATCGTTCTGATGAATTTGACCCTTCCATTGCCAGAATACCCTTCCAGAGATCTGATGCTAAGATTGAACACAGTATATCAGATCTGATCTAACCAAGGTTCTGCATTACTGAGACATAACTTCTTCCCCATGAGACTAAGTCCCATATACTGTTGGCTTGTTGATTACATTTTGTACCTGTAGCTAAGTTGTAATGATTTAAGAATATAAATAACTTCACACATTTTTCATCCTCTTAGTTCTAGCCATGAAGGAAATGCTTCATTTTTGACTTCTTCACAGTCAAACTTAATTGAACTCCTTCACCATATTCATGCCCAGCCTCTTAGTTGATCTATGGTCTTTTGTAGCATCCTATTCTAATTTTGCAGATTGTTGTGCTTCCCAAATTAATGTCTTTTGCACATTTGAATGTATTATTCTCTAATCTTTCAGCCAAGCCACAAACATATGAGATGGAAGCCTGCAGCCCCAGGGTAGATTTCCAATGAACACCAATTGACACAATCATTCAATCCAGCACCACTCTAATCTAAACATCCATCCAATCTGCAACCTTTTACTTTTATAAGTATCCCTATCCCAACCCATTTCTTCCAGGATGAGAATATTGCAGAGATG
>NC_057721.1:19547833-19580833 GCF_004010195.1 Chiloscyllium plagiosum | reverse complement strand
TGTCATAAGTAATCAAAATGACTACCAGGAAGAGCCACAAAAACGTGGAACTCAAAATCTTTGTCAGAGTACTGGGCAGTGGAAATGTTAGGTTTGTATATATCTGGTCAGAATGTATCTTTACAGATTCACAAACAAGTTGGAAGGGTGAAATAAGTCAAATGAATTGAAATAGGAGTTGCATACTAACAGTTATTCAAACACAAATTGTGGCTAAAAGCAGTTCAGATCCAAGAGAGAGGGCTATGTCTGACAAAATAGAGATTTCAATTTTATGGGCAAACAAAAAAAATCATCCCTTGGAGAAAATTTCTCCACAAAATTTAGGCCTAAACGGTTCAAACTCTTTATCCCATTTCTAAAAATTTGAGTCAAGAATTAAGGTGTCCTCTTAGGCATATAATGCCTATATTTAAAAATATCATAAAATATATTAAATATTTCATTTTATTTACAAATATATGTAAAACAATAAATGGATTTACATTGTATGGAACTTTGAATAGTCTTTAACATTTTCATTACGAAAGGAGGAATGTAGTAGCTCTCTCTTCCGGAGATCATTTGAGTATTTGTAAATTTCAAACCAGAAGAAAGCCTTTCAGTCGATACTTGACATTTTCAGGAAGCACACCATCTCTTTTCTGTCCTGCAAAAATATCAAAACATTCTAGAAATTCCCAAATAGTTACCAGAACGTTGGAGAAAGATCAGTGAAATTCTTCAGATGAATGTACAAGCATGGTTTCAGCTGAATGAAACAGCATTCAATTAGAAAAAAATAATTACTGTTGACTACCTTTACTTCCAATGTTGTCAAGCAAAATATAAACCAGAGATCATTTAATGGAGCAACAGGATGTATCTTGTGTTACTGGTAGGTGTTGCACTATTCTATCATATGGGAGCATCAATATTTCAATG
Source organism: Chiloscyllium plagiosum (assembly GCF_004010195.1). Taxonomy (NCBI): domain Eukaryota; kingdom Metazoa; phylum Chordata; class Chondrichthyes; order Orectolobiformes; family Hemiscylliidae; genus Chiloscyllium; species Chiloscyllium plagiosum. The sequence goes on along the minus strand of NC_057721.1, from coordinate 19,579,909 downwards.
AACAACTGAAGAAATATAGGTCCTTCATCACTCAAGCCCAGTTCTACAAGCCCACTTTGTAATTCATTGAACTACATGTCAGCAAGCTGTTATTATATGGCTTTAAGACTGCAACTTTGGTTAGTAAGCTTGGGGACTGCAATAAGAATCATCAGAGTCCAGTGCGATATTTATATATGTTAGCTACACTCTTGCATTGTCAAACTACATTTGCAGTTCAAGCTTTCCATCATAAAGGAAAGAAACACTTATGAACAAAATGACACTTTAAAAGGATTAATTGTGAAAGTAGTGTTCTGTTTCAGAAATGGTCAGAACATCTGCACCGGTGAAGGTAAGTGTTGGTGTTTCCACAATTGCAACTTCTTTGTATTTTTAAATAACTTTATGTCATTCAACTGGAGAGTTTGGCTTCAAACTGAAACTTCAGTAATTTAACATTGATAATCAGAACACAAAAACGTTATACAAGAACAGAGAATTCACTTGATCACATCTCTTATGCCCTGTAAATTTGAACTGATGGTAATCTGTGATAGCCAGATCAGTTTCAAATAAACTTGTTGGGCTATAACCTGGTGTCGTGTGACATCTGATTTTGTCCACCCCAGTCCAACAATGGCACCACAATCGTGAGGACCAGAGGAGTTGGATGACTGAAAATCATTTCTCTTTATTATCAGAGGTAGTACAAGAAAGATTGAGAGAGTAATTATTACCATCCAAGTATTTGGTCCCTTTTTAATCCCAGCGAGTTTATATAAGTTTTGTAATCAAACAAAAAATTTTTTAAACAAAAATGTCTGGAATACAAAGGTATCACAACAAGATATTGCCCAGTGATTAGAATGGCAAATGCTCACATTTCAACTATAAAGTTAGAACTTGGAATCTTCATTTTTTAAAAATATTCATTCATGAGAAATGGGTGCCATTGGCTATGTCAACATTTATTGCTCATCCTTAAACTGTTAAGATAAAACAGTTAAGAGTTAATCACACTGCTGTGGATTTGGAGTCACATGTAGGCTAGAACAGGTGAGGACAAAGTTTCCCTTCCCAAGAGGACATCAGTGAAACAGGTGGGATTTCATGACAATCCACATGGTCACCATTTGACTAGCATTTTTTATTTGAGAATTTTATTGAAGTTAATTCAAATTTTACCATCTGCCACGGTGGTATTCAAACCTAATGTCCACAGAAGTATTAACCTGGAGTTTTGAATTACTAGTCCAGTGAAGTAATTGTGGCACCACTGTGGCACCACTTCCTCTGAAGGGAGCCACTGAAGGATGTACCAATTATAAGCAATGATTTATAGATATTTTCTAGCCAACCTTCTCAGAGATGGTATTACACACCTCTGGAGCAGGTGAGATTTGAAACTGGGCCTCCTGGCCCATAAATGGAAATGCTACTACTGTGCCACAACAGCCCTTAGCAGTCATTAGTGGTATTTGTCAGATTATCACATCCAAGATGCTGATGAACTGTGTCAGCTGTGACTCAGTGGTTAGCACTTACATCTGAGTCACAAGGTACTAGCTTCAAGTCTCAACAACAACAACAAAAGGCTGACACACCCATGCAGTACTGAGGCGGCAGTGTGCCATCACATGTGTCATCTTTGCAATAAGATGTTAAACTAAAGCAGCAACTGCCTGCTTGGATATATGTAAAAGCTTCCATAGCTTTATTTTGAAGAGAAAGAGAGGAGTGGTCTCTGGTTTCCAGATGAATATTTATCCCTCAGTCAATATCTCAGACACAAAGAAAACCAAGTCATGATCACATTGTTGCATGTGGAAGTTTACTGTGTGCGTACACACACTGGCTGCTCTGTTTCCCACACTTCAACAGCAATTGCACTTCAGAAAGTTGGCTGTAAAGTTATCCAATGGGTGTGAAAAGGATAATATAAACAAGGTTTTTTGGCTTTCTGATGATGCAACAAAGTATCAATTGTTGTCTTCGCAACAGGAATGTTATGATTCTTCCAAGTCTCAAACTTCAATAAAATTGCTAAAAATACTTAAAACTATATAAATCTTCTCAGATAATAGGTAGGCGAGCCAATCTCAAAATCCATCAAAAATCTATTGTTGAACTTGAACAGGTGAAGTGATTCCCCTGGTGCTTTTGGGTGGCAAGGTGCATGGTTTTGAGCCAAGAACTCTCAACACCCAAATTAAATTTCCAAAGGAATATTGTACCATCCATTTCTATTTACCACATACGCCTAACTCTTGTACTAATTGTCAAGAAAATGGTTCAACTTACATTGTCTGTGTTTCATTTCCCTTTATATCCAGGCAACATATAAAATGTCACATATTTATACAGTGACAAAGCAATGCAACCTTAAATTTATTCATCCAGCCCAAAAAGGAGAACCTGTACAACAGCTGCCGATCACTTGTAAGTCACTTGTGAAAGCAGGGATGCTGCATTTAGACAGCAACTTCAAGATTGTGGCGAGGATCACCAATGTCCACAGTAATGTTAATATATAAGGGTTTATGTTGTATTGTTAGCACCTTGTAGGAGCAGGAATTCAAACCATCTTTACTCCAAACTTGTGGAACTTTCTTTAGTAGTGCCATCCTATGAAGGTGAACAGAGGATGAGAACTGTTAATGTTCAATTACATAAGAAACAAACGTATTGAAATCTTTACTGCAAAGAGTTGTTGAGGCTGGGTTAAGTAAAAGCAAGGCTGAGATAGACAGATTTTTAAATCAGTAAGGAATAGAGTTATGGTATGAAAGAGGAGTTGAGGACTATCATTTAGTCATGAACTCACTATATGATAGAACAGACTCAATACTTCGAATGGCATATTTCTTCCCCTATGTTTTATGATCTCATGTTTACTGAGCAAGCACAGAACCAGAACATTAAAATATATCTACTTGGAGCTAGCTGGGGGATAGGGGTAGAGTTAAAAATCAATCAACAACAGTAATTCCAAACAACACAGGAAGAAATTGTTTAGAGAATGCCTGACGCATGCAGAGAAGACAAGGATATTAGAAATACAGGGACAGCTTTAATCAGAAGGTTGCTACATTGGCGGTACCAGAGCATGAGAAGGACAAACCAGACTTTCTTGCTCTGGCTTTTCTTTTGCTCAGCACTTTTCAATATTTTTTCAATTTTTATATTATATTTAGGAAGCAGCTCAAACTTGGGAAAAAATCCTTTGATAAGAAGAATGCGAGATGAATTTTTATAAAACCTCTAACCGATTAATTCGTCCTATCATTGTAGTACTCTGGTAGAAATTAAAAGAGCTTAGTAAGAAAAACTACCAACATTTATGGCGGTTCAGTGGAATTCAAATGTACATTTCTCCAAAAAAAAACACACAGCAAGGAGAGGAGGCATGAAACTGAGCTATACAAGTGATAATGTTTACTGCTGTAAATCTGCATCACTTACACCTGAACTGATTTTGAAAAATTGTTAGATTGAGAATGAGACTAAAGCTAATACACTAATGCAGTTTTCTTGATGATCTGTTTTTAAACTTTAGTTTAAATGATTTACCTTTTCTGTGTTTCACCTTCAGGCAAATAGTTTGGGAACGGTATGAAGCCTTGGTGAGATTCTTTTCCAAGAAAAAAACTCCGTCATTCCAATATAATTTATAAAGTAAAATTAAATGAAAGGTTTCAAATGGATACAGATGAACATACAGGCAAATTTAAATTTGCTGCCAAAATGTTTTAATTTCATGATTTATGCATCCTGTGTTCAAAAAAGGTAAGCATGTCAGGGCCTGAGGCAAAATAAAACTATGTACTCCTATAAACCAAATTATAAGTGAATTAAGAGCACCATATATATATCATGCAACTCACTGGTGTTGTGCACCAACAATTCTAGGAGACAGTGAGGTCTGCAGATGCTGGATTCCAGTAAATTTTAAGCTTTGAAAACGTGATTATATTGGGACCAACACAACTTAGATCCAAGATCAGATTATTATTTTATAAAATAAAAGTAAAAGCAGGATTGGCCAATGCCCATTGATAGAGGTTTCTCCCCAACTCACCTCTCCGGGTTGACTTCATTTCCATGGTCCCTTGTGTGGAAAGTCATTGTGTATCGGGCAACTTCAAGAGAGGGGCGGACAATCTTCATTTTCTGCAGTTGAACTCTGCAAAAAATAAATAAATAAATAAATAAATATATAAAATTGGTTAGAAACACAAAGCACTTGGGGCATGACAAACAAATCTGCACTTCTGAAGGTAGTACTTCATTCTTTTCTATATTTGGAATAAATACGTGTCAATCCATAACAGTAAATCAGGCTAATTATTTTACAATACAGTTTACAGGTTAGGTACCACTGCGAGCACGTCTGGGCACCACACCTTAGGAAGGATATATTGGCCTTGGAGGGAGTGCAATGTATGTTTACAAGAATTATATCTGGACTTCAGGGGTTAAGTTATGAGCAAAGATTATACAAATTAGGTTTGCATTCTATAGAATTTAGGAGGTTAGGAGGTAATTTGATTGAAGTCTTCAAGATGTTGGCAGGAACAGACAGGGAGGATGAAGATACTACTTCCAATGGTTGGGGATCCTAGATCAAGGGGACATGGTCTGAAAATTAGGACCAGACCATTCAGCAGAGACATAAGGAAGCACTTCTACACACAATAATGGTAGATATTTGGAATTCTCTTCCATAAAGTAATAGTAAAGTTAGATGACATAGGATCCAGGGAGAGCTTGCCAATTGGATACAAAATTGGATTTATGGTAGGAGACAGCGGATGGTAGTGAAAACTGATATTTGAACTGGAGGCCTGTGACCAGCAATGTTCCATAGGGTTGGAAAACAGAAAGACCGAGGGGTTCAGGTATATGTTTCTTTGAAATTTGTGCCACAGATAGACAGAGTGGTTAAGGCAGCATTTAGCATGCTTGCCCTTCATTGCTCAGACATTTGAGCATAGGAGTGAGGACATTATGTTGAGTTTGTAGAGGAGGCCTCTCCTGGAGGACTGTGTGCAGTTCTGGTCGCCCTGTTTTAGGAAGGATATTATTAAACTGTAGAGGGTTCACAGAAGATTTACCAAGATGTTGCAGCGAATGGACAGTTTGAGTTATTAAAAACAAATAGGCTGGAACCTTTTTCACTGCAGCATAGGAGGTTGAGGGGTGACCTAATAGAGGAATATAAAATTATGAAAGGCATAGATAAGGTGAATAGCAAACCACTTTTCCCCGAAGGTGAGGGGGTTCAAAACCACGGGGCACATTCATAAGTTTAGAGGAGAAATATTTGAAAAGGATATGAAGGGCAACTTCTTTTATACAGAGCTCACGTGTGGAATGAACTGTCAGAGGAAGTGGTGGATGCAGATTCAGTTAGAACATTTAAAAGATATTTGGATAAATTCATGACTAGGCAAGGTTTGGAGGGATATGAGCCAAATGCAGGTAGGTGGGACTAGTTCAGTTTCAGAACATGGCTGGTGTGGACTTGTTGGACCAAAGGGTCTGTTTCCATGTTGCAAAACTCTATGACAAACAGCAGTTGATGCCAGATCAATTGAGAGTCTTAAATCTGAGATAGGGTTTTTTTGTGTTAATCAAAGATATTAAGGGATTATGGCCCAAAGCAGATGTATGGAGTTAAGCCACAGATCAGTCATAATCTCACTGAATGGTAGAATAGGCTTGAGCGGCAGAATGGCCTCCTGTTCCAAAATAATATGACCAATTTCTTTTCTCTTTGACTGATCCACAGCCTTCCTGGATTGCGTGCTATAACTGTGAATTAATATAGTATTAAATCACCACAATATTGTCTAGGATCACTTCAAACCGCCACACTGGAAGATATGGTTGGAAATTTTGTAGAAAACTAAGCATTACTTTTGCACTACCCTAAATATAGCAGCTGCAAGTTAATTCTCCAGTGGAGATAAAGTACTTGGAGTATTAATATCTTAGTTGAGTGTACTTTTGGTAAGATGCTATTTTCTGGTTGAAGATAATAAAATGCACCATCATACAAAATGCTCAAATTTCTAGGAAATCTAAAAAAAGCTAAGTAACTGAGTTCAGGAACTATTCTAATTCAATTATTCTGAAGGGTGACTGAACTCAAAAGGTTAAGTCTGTTTTTTTCCTTTCATGGATGCTGCCAGGCTTGCTGAGTTCCTCCAGCACTTTCCAACCAACTTTGACCCTTTTAGTATCTTTCATATGTTTCTCTGTATGGTTACCACTTATTGGCATGTCCTACTCAACTCATAGCCCCCATGTTGACCATGTGGGAAGAGCTGTATTTTCAATCTCAGCCAACAACCTCCATGCAGCCTGGAGATCCCTCACAGTTTGTAATTTGTTTTGCACAGTGGCACTCTTCTTTATTGCACCTCCCTGAGCCAAGGCACCTTTGACCTGATTGCCCACCTTCTGGATACCTATGGGAACACAGGCCTACTTCCTGAAGTGCACACTGGAAATGCAACAGACTCAGCCAAACCAGTCCAAGATGTTGCTCATGCTCCACGGGGGCTTCCCACCATCATTCCTCATCTAAATCTATCGCATCCTTCCATTTCCTTCTCTTTGCTTTGCTTGCGGAGTCTTCCGTTAGTAGCATCTGAACCGTTGTTATGATCTTGATAGAGACCAGTAATGTTTTTAGTTAATGTTTTTCTTTGGGAACCCAAAACCCAGGTATTCACCAAAACAACAAAGCCAAAGATTAGCAATTTAAAGCAGAATTATTTTACCACACAAACACTAATAGCTTTACTCTATCATACCTACCTTTTATTAAAATTATAATGAACACTGTTACTTATTCTTGCGGCTGAACTTCTCAATTCAAAATTTTCCTCCACACCCATTTGACTCAGGTCAAACACTCATTTGAAGTTCAGAGACTAACCACTTGGATCTGAGCACTGTTTCAAAGATACATATATAGGTCAAGATTTCATGGATCATTAGACCATTAGGAATAACAGGAGCGGGCTGTTTGACCCCTCCAGTCTGCTCCACCATTCATTAGGATATTCCCAGCTACCAATCCTCACATCCACTTCCCTCCCTTTTGCCTGAAACCCTTGATTTCCCTACTAACCAATAATGTATCTCTGCCTTAAATTTACACAAGGACTATTCCCCATCAGTTCTCTGTGACAAGGAGTTCCAAAGACACTCAATCCTCCGAAGGAAGGAATTCCTCATTCGGTATTAAACTGATGCCCCTTTATTCCGAGTTCATGCCCTCTGGTCCTAGACTCTCCCATTGGGGGTGGGGGTGGGGAAACATCCTCTCGGCATTTAACCTGTCCAGCCCCTTAACATTCAAGTGAGATCACCTCTCATTCTTCTATAGCCCAGCGAGTAGAGTCTCAGCCTGTTTAGCTTTTGCTCACAAGACAATCCCTCCATACCAGGAATAATCTTAGTGAAGCTTCTCTGAACTGCTTTCAATGAAATGACATTGTTCCTTAAATAAGGGAACAAAAACTATTCACTGTACTCCAGATGTGGTCTCACCAGCCCCTTTCCATTCCTCCAGTACTTAGACATAGGAGCAGAATTAGGACATTCGGTCCACTGAGTCTGCTCTGCCGTTCAATCATGGCTGAAATGTTTCTCTACACTGTTCTCCTGTCCTCTCCTCATAATTCTTATTCCCCTTATCAATCACAAACTTACCTATCTCCTGTGTTAAATTCCAGAATCCAAGGATTTTTGGAAAATTACAAACAATGCATCCACTATCTCTGTTGGTCTTTGGATGCAAGCCATCAGGGCCAGGGGTCTTATCTGTCTTTAGTTGCATTAGTTTATCTAATACCACTTTTCTACTGTCCTTGCATTTACACCCAATAAGGCTTTCCCTTCAAACCTCCTTCCGCCATTCCACAGTTGCAGACTCCAAAATTCAACATATTGACATTGTTAACTCGAAAGAGCAAGCACCTCGAATGTTTAGCTCTGGAGACTTGCATCTACACTCTCTCTAATCAATTTAACTATTCCAGGAGTCCTTCAGTTAACTAGGGTTTAACAAACCCTGAACAGAATTTAATCCTGGTTGACAATGATGGTCAGTCCAGCTAGCTTGTTCTAAACTAAACCCAAACTGCTTGAACCCAGTACCGCAGTCTGATACTTACTCAACCTTACAACCATTGGCCCTTGTTATTTTGTTTACTTTTTGGACAGCTTGGTTACAAATGTAAAAGTTATTTACAAAGCTATTCACAATCTAACATTCTCCTGGGATTTGGAAGCTTGCAGTCTACCCACACATTGGCACAGATGCTTCTGCCATTGTGCACCTTGTATCTTCTTCCCAATGGGGAAAAAAAACAGGCACCACTTTAATCTTCAAACCAACCAGGCTTATGGTCAGCAGAATTCAGAACTGAATGTCAAGACCCCTTCATACCTCAATTTTTACCCATAGATTAAAAACACAATCTCAAAACATAACCATGTTATAAAACTAATTTTTGGTAAAATTAAAGAGGCACAGAACATTAAATTGATTTTGATTTGTCAATGAGCAAGAACTTTTGCAAGGCTAAATCCTTTACCAATAGCATCCACAACTTATACAGAGTTGTGTTTATTTAACCAATGCAAGGCAAAGAAAGTGAGTTGAACTCAATGTTGAGTCAGAAGGCTAGATAGTGGCGAAAAAGCAGAAAGCTTCCTCATTTCTCTCTTAACCAACACCACTAAAATACATTATGTGGTCACTTATTGCATTTGCTATTTGCAAAAATGGTCGACTGCATTTTTATAAAACATAAAACAGAGTAAATTGCTTTGCAATATAAATGCAATATTAATATAAATGAAAGTTTTTTTTCATTGATGAAATCCTGTATTTAATGTCAATAACAGATTAGTGTTTCACTAGTTTCACAAAGATTCTGCTACATGGCAGATGCGCCATATGAAACTCAACTCATCTGCATGAAACTGCTTTGCCTTGTAGACTTCAAGTGCTATACAAATTGGAGTTATTTTGAATAATTAAGTTTTAAGAATTGAAAACTGGAGGAGGGGTCTAGCAGAAATTAGCAGTGCTAAATTCTAAGCGATCAATTAAATGTGTTATTCCAGCACGACACTCTCGATTTGATGGCATTGCCATCAATGAGTCTTCTAATATCAACATCCTTGGATTACTATTGACCAGAAACTCAACTGGACAGGCCATATAAATAGTGTTTACAAGAGCAGGTCAGAGGCTAGGAATCTTACAAGTAATTCACATCCAGACTTCCAAAAACCTGTTCACCATCTACAAGTCTCGAGTCAGGAGTGTGATGGAATACTCCCCAGTTGCCTGGAGGGATGCAGCTCCAACAACACTCAATAAACTTGACACCACCTAGGACAAAGCAGCCGCTTGATTGTTTATAGATGTGGTGCCATTCACTCCATACACCACCAACACTCAGTAGCAGCAGTGTCGACCCTCTACAAGGTACACTGCAGAAATTCATCAAAGATTCTTAAACTGTATCTTCCAAACCAACAAGCACTTCCATCTAGAAGGGCAAGGGCAGCAGATACATGGGAACCTCCCTTCCATCCCCTCAAAGCCATTCGCCAGCATGACTTTGAAACAGATCACCATTCCTTCAGTGTTCCTGCATTAAAATCCTGGAATTCACTCCCTTAAGGCATTGTGGGTCAACCTACAGTACATGAACTTCAGCGATTCAAGACAACTCACCACCACCTTTGCAAGGGCAACTAGGGATCAGCAATAAATGCTGGTCCAGCCAACAGCACCCACATCCCATGTGCAAACAGATAACACTCAGATCGCAACCTCTTTAATATTACAAACCCTCTCATTTTAGATACCTGATGAGATCTGAACATAATAGGTGGAGAACAGCTAACATAACCAAGCTAAGAGAATGTTCCTGACTGAACGTGACCCAAGAACGATCTGATGTGGGAATTATCAAAATACTGGAACCGTTGCCATGCTCTCGTCAAATGTATATTATGCACTGACTTACCTTATGCGAAGGTCATCATCCTCACCACCCCATCCCCAATAACGATTGGAAAATCCATTGACTCGAGTGAATTGCTGCTTGGTCATTGCGGTCGCTCCACCAAAGTACATTTTGTAACGCAACCTTGCGTTTGGAAAAATAATAGCAATTTGTAAATGTTATTTTATTGTGCATGTTATATTCTTGCAAGGAGATCATTCAGCTCAACTGCATATTAGAAATCTATAGATCAAGTGCAGAAATAACATGGGCATAATAGGTTGCAAAGAGAGAACTACCTCCCCAGTATCAGCTCGATGTTGAGAGTTGTTGCCAGATGATCACAATGATTATCCTCAGGTTATAACAAGTGTAATAAGAATAGTCTCTCAACATCATTCTCCTGCCTTCGCCCTGTAACTCTTGATCCCCTCTCTGATCAAAAACCTGTCTTGCTTGAGTACACTCAACAACTTGGCCTCCACAGCCTTCTGCATCAATAAGTTCCAAAAATTAACCACCCTCTGGCTGAAGAAACTCCTTTGCGTCTCAGTTTGAAAGAGTTATCCCTTCAGTGAGGCTCTGGACCCCCTTAGGTCTTCTACTCTTAGATAGGAGGCCTAAGCCTCTCACAGTATTCCAATGCAGTCTGACCAGAGCCCTACACAGCCTTAACAATGCTTTCCTGCTCTTGTATTCTGGCCCTTGTGAAATGAAAACAAACACTGCATTGCATTCCTAACTGCCAACTGAACCTGCATGTTAAGAGAACCCTGAACTTGGACTCCTACATTCCTTGGTGCTCAAGACTTCCAAAGACCTTCCCCATTTCTATGACTCGATTCTTCCTACCAAAATGCATAACTTCACACTTTCCCACATTGTATTCCATCTGCCACTACTTGTCCACTCTCCTAGCCTGTCTAAGCTGTTAAGCATCTCCCCGCTTTCCTCAACAATACCAGTCCATCCACCTATCCTTGCATCACCTGCAAATGTTGCAACAATGCTCTCAGTTTCTTCATCCAGATTGTTAATGTATAACAAATAGTTGTCGTCCCAATACTGACCCCTACGGAACTCCACTAGTCACCTCCTGCCATCTCTACATTCTGCCTTCTGCCAGTCAACCAATCCTTTAACCATGCCAGTGCCCTTCCCCTAACACCGTGGACTCATTAGCAGCCTCCTGTGTGGCACCTTGTCAAAGGTCTTCTGGAAACCCAACTGATTACGTCTATTGGCTCTCCTTTGATAACTTACTCATTATTTCCTCAAAGAATTTGAATAGATTTATCAGACATGACCTCCCCTGGACAAAGCTGTGCTGACTATGCCCTTTTAACCATGTATTTTTAAGTACTCCACAATCTCATCCTTAAATTGGACTCTTAAAATCTTACCAATGAAGAAGGTCAGATAAGCAGCCTATAATTTCCCATCTTCTGCCTCCTTCCCTTCTAAAAAATAGGGTGTTACTTTAGCCATTTTCCAGTCCTCTGGCACCCTCCCTGATTTCAGTGATTCTTGAAAGATCCCCACTAAGGCCTTCATAATCTCCTCAGCTATTTTCTTCAAAACTCTGGGGTGTAGCCCTTCTGGTCCAAGTGATTTATCCACGTTCAGACCTTTCTGCTTTTTCACCATGAAAATGCAAAGTACCTATTCAGGTCCTCCCCCATTTCTTTGTTCCAACAGTTAGAAGAGTAAGACAAAAATCTATCCTTCTGTAGTTTATCTCTTCTCAATCAATTTCCAATATGCCTTAGATATCCCATCCACTGTGGGATCAGCTGCTAAAGATGGCCTGTTTGTTAAAAAGCCATGTTATACGAAGAAATATTTCTCAATTTACCTGTTGGAAACCTTCAAGTAAGTTTTTTTCAAAAGCCAAAAGCTAGGCTCCAGTCTCAGAGCCAAAGATGGCTGTACAGTTGTATCATTATATATTCGACATTACAATAGCAAACAGGTCAAGGAGACTCTTCCAGATGCTGGGAGCAGAGAGGAGTGCAGCACATCCCAGCTCCCAGAAGCCAAGAGCAGCAACACCTTCGAAGATGAGCCAACAAGGATCAAGAGTATTTTCGTATGGAGGGTGGATGGAGGAAGGATGACTTTTATTGCAATTACTCAACGCGCGAAGTTTATGTACAAATTTGATGAGGAAAGTAGAGCGTTGAAAACAAAATAGGAAAACGTAAGATTGCCTGCTTTGGCAGAAATAACAGAAAAACAGAATATTCACTGAAACGGCATGCCATTTAAACTGAAATGCTGCAGTGCAGAGGGATCTGTTGTAAAGGCAGGTTGGTGCTTTAGGCAAAAAGGAAGGAGTACAAACGGATATTTTACTACAGCTGTAAAAGGAACTGGTGAGCCCACACCTGGATGACTGTGTACAGTTTTGGTTTCATTTCTTAAAGGAGAGAAATAACATTGAAGTTTCAGTGGACTGATGAAAGGCCAGTCTCATGAGAAGATTGGGCCTACACTCATTGGTGTTCTGAAGGAAGAAAAGTTAGTTTATGAAGCAAAGATTTTGAAAGGATTGATTGTACAAGTATTGCTCTCTTTCTGAGGAAATCTGGAAAGAGGGATCTCCTATTAACAATGGAGACAGCATACATTTCTTCTCTCAGTATTGTCGGTCTTTGGAGGTCGCATTCACAGAAGCAATGGAGACTGCTTCATTGACTACTGTCAAAGCAGAGTGGAGAGGTTTTTGACATACATGGGAGTCAAATGTTTGGGAGTAGTGGACTTAAGGTTGCAACCAGGTCAGTCACAATCAACGGGCTTGGAGATGCAGTAAGATGGAATGAGGGAGATGTGGAGAAGGTAGAGGGAGGCATGTGAAAAGAGAAAGTGTGTGCGAATGAGGAGAAAAGAAAAAATGCCTTTCTGGTTGAAGTTTGTAGAATGCGATACAGGAGCTGTAGAGTGATGGGGCAGATGGAAAAGGACGGACTCTCAAATGAAGAGGAATTTTCCCTCTTGTTGCTGACTGCCACTGAACTCTGGCATTTCAGTCTTATCCAGTGACGCTACTTACTACCAAACTTGGGCTGTTACACTGGGGACCCCTCTGCTAGTGGGGGCTTATGGATGGCAGTGGAGAAAGAATGTCTACCTTCACCCCCTTACATTAACCAGAGACACAGGGAATTGTTTATTTGCTTATCTCTTGCTGATGTCAAGCTTCTGGGAAGAACACATGATGAGCTAGAGAAGGTACAAGTGAAAACAGAGATACAACTCACTGTAGGTGATGTGCCCTGGTTTAAACATTCTGACAGTCCACACTTGGCATGCCATTTAAACTGAAATTATACTGAACGCAGCTGATCATCTTTACAACCAAACAATATCAGAGAGTTAACATGGTTGGGGCAGCGTACCAAGGAGCACATGAGGGATTGCCCCCATCCAAGAGGCCCAGCAATTAAAAACAAAGCCTTATCTAGTTAGTTAGGATTTTTCCCACTCATTTCGGAGTTGGTTCCAACTAAGTTTCAAGATGGAGGAATAGTATGATTCCTCAGCCAGAGATCCTCTGCTCCATCCATTTCATTTCCTTTCGTATTTTTTTCTTCTTCTTTCTTCTTGCTTCCTGCCCTTGAGCTTACAGTGAAATCATCACAGACTCCCAGTCTCAAGAACCTCAAAGTGACACCCAGCGCAATCTGGAGACTAGGTGTTGGCAGGACTGCTATTCTGAACTTTTATTTCTTCACTTTTCTAACTTATTCCCATGATTTTGTACTTTCGTCCCCAAGGTGACACAAAGGTCTGTAATGCTGAAGGTTTTATTTCTTTATTTTTATTGTTTTTCCAAAGATTTTGTCCCCAAGATTCTGTACCTAGGTACCTTTATATCTAAGCTGGCGCCATAAGTGGTGACTTGTAAACTTTTCACTGTACTCGTGCGAGTACGCCTGACAATCAACATAACTCTAACTATGCTGGCCTTGCCTGCAATTCTTTCTATCTTGCCTCCAATACATCCTAACGGATTTGATGCCCCAATCATGATCAACAACAAGCTACGTTCTGGAAAATGGGAAGTTAATGACTTAAATATTTCCAACCACTCCCATAACTTCAAATGCAAGTGTGTGTGTGGAGGAAGTGCTCTTTTACGATTTCATTCTCTTGCTTGATAAATCAGAGTTGGAAAATTAACTCTGGCAGAGTGCTCTAAATTTTGCCTTTTTTTTAAGCTGTGGTTTCTCCAAGTCAACACACTAGCCTGTTGGGATTATTGTACATAACAACGATGTGACACACCTTTCAAACTACACGTCAAAAATCACCTTCAACTATGGCACCTACCTGTATCCAGTAGAATTCCGGCCTACAACAAGGTGTTTTGGTTCATGATCACAATGGTACAGATTGAAGTCATTTTCTGGTACAAGATCAACATCATGGAAAATGAAACAATCCCATGGGTATTCCTTCAGTGCTTCCAAGAAGCCCACATTCAACAGCTTTGCTCGATTAAACACCCCATTACCAGCCTGAATGAAGAAAAGGTTTCTGTCAGCCAGGTTATTTCAGGAAAGGTACATTAAAAATGCATAAAAACTTCCAATTTTCCCACTAATTACACAGAAAGCATCTTACCTCCTTTCAATATTGCAAGATTGATATTGAGCTGCCTCAACAATACACACTGAGCTTTATTATATCATTTATAAAAAGCTGAATTTGAGCAGTAGACTTACTGCAGCTCAAAATACTCCATTATATATTTTACTTCTAAGTGGCTACATTATTACTTCACCTTGAATTAAATACAATGAACCCACATCACTGTTAACTGGCGCAGTACTCTTGAAAAATTTTCCATTGAAACGTTGTTAGCGTGTCCAGCGGAGATTCACAAGGATGATCCCTGGAATGGTAGGCCTAACGTACGATGAACAGCTAGGGATCCTGGGATCGTATTCATTAGAGTTTAGAAGGTTGAGGGGAGATCTAATAGAAACTTACAAGATAATTCATGGCTTAGGAAGGGTGGACACTGGGAAGTAATTTCTGTTAGTCGGGGAGACTAGGACCCGTGGGCACAGACTTAAGATTAGGGGGAGTCAATTTAGAACGGAAATGAGGAAATGACAGCGTGGTGAGCCTGTGGAATTCATTGCCATGGAGCACAGTGGAGGCCGGGATGTGAAATGCCTTCAAAGCAGAGATTGATCATTTCTTGCGCGATCAAGAACTTAAGGGATGCGGGGAGAGTGCGGGTAAGTGGAGTTGAAATGCCCATCAGCCATGATTAAATGGCAAAGTGGACTCGATGGGCTGAATGGCCTTACTTCCACTCCTATGGTCTTATGGATATAAAGGAACTTTAAAGTAACAAATGTAGAAGAAGATGATTGGAATATGAACTACTCTAATAACTGATAAGTTGCCAAGGTCCATAGAGAAGAAGTTGATCTTCCAGAAAGCAAAAGAAAAGAGCAAATGTGCAAGAGAAAGACAGCAATGACAACGATGAAATGTTTTGTGTGAATTCTCTTACTTGGAAGCAAATAAACCTGTTGGACTATAACCTGATTTTTAACTTTATAACAGAAGTGGAAGAGGATAAAGAGGAAGACTGAAAGAAATAAAAAACAAAAATGGGTAACAAAATAGTGCAAATTTAAGCAGAGATAGGGCAGAGATACAGAACACACGAATCGAAAAAAAGCACATATGCAGATGCCCCTCAATTCCAGAAATGTAGAAACAAACAGACAAGAGAAAGAGATAGAGAAGGTAACAAAGATAAGCAAAACTCTTGTTTAGTTTTGGTTAGCAACTAATTTACTAGCAATAACAAAACATTTACGCATTCAGTGTCCAAGCATACTTTATGCTAGTATTAAATTATGTAGATAAAATTGGTGCATAAATACAAGACGATCAGAATTCAGCTTCCTCTGTATCCCTGGGTAATCCAGTACCTGATTAATAATATATATCCCATAATCCAGAAGCTGCCGCTGTAGAAATGGATGTAAATGCTCAAGTAAGTACAGGAGATGTCTTTCCCGGTTCCTGTACGGAATCAGTATAGCCACACGCTGAAGAGCCTGACATTCTTGCGGTTTGCACCTCCCTTCTTTCACTTTTGGGTTTCTTCTCTGAACTTCTTCAAAGGTTAATTGTGCATCAAATTTTAATGTTGTTGCACCACCTTAAAAAAAACGGAATCAAGACAAGGAACATTGTTTTTGATAGTAATCATAGCTTCTTTAACATTCCACCTTAATAAAATTAAGCAGTAATTGTTCTCAAATTTTATTAGAAACAATTGCAGCCATGCAACACACTCTTGGAAGGTCAAATGTTGTGCTTCTCACACTTCATAATTTCAAAACTATCTTTTCCTTTTAATGCTAAGATTTGGAACATCTGCAGGCATTCCATTTACATGAATTCTGGCTTACATCATTAGAACAATTGGGAATCTACACAGGAACTGGAGTAGATTATGCAGCCATCTGAACCTATTCCAATTAGATTAATGCCTGATCTGTAACTCAATCCACTTAATGACATTTGATCATAACCCCAGATATCCTCATCTAATAAAAATTGATTATTAGTACAGAACTTGAACATTGTTTAAAAGAAAAATATGTTACCAAAGCTTTTCAGAACAAAAGCCAAAGAACTGAATCTCATCCACCCCAAGCTATAGCACCACAAACCTTGTACACCCTCTGCGCTGATTTGGTACATCTCCCCACCTGTGCACACAGCAATAGCTGTGCCAACTACTTTCACCTCCTGCAACATCTGCCTCTTTCCTATTCTGAGTAAACAGCCCTAAATAGGGCAGAATGTCAAGATGGATGACATACTATCCACAATTCAGCTCCTCATCCATTATGAGACTCTGACTGCCCCAAGCAGGGCCTGGCCTGATATCAGAGCCTGTCCTTGACCTACTGTGTTGGGGACGTGAGTGAAGGCTATCTTCCTTAGACTTGACGGAGTCCTACTAACAACTACGACAGGCTTCAGGGCTTTCTGTCTGTGCTAAACATCAAGGCCAGACAGTAGTTATATGAGCTTGGTATCTCTGGGTCAAAGCATACAAAAACAGGCAATGCAAGGCTAAGACACTGTAGTTAAACAGTGAGAGTAAACACTAAGAGAACAAGTGAACAGCCCGAAATGTAGTCTGCTCCTGAACATGATCTGGGTGCAATCCCGAGTACACAGTGACATAACCATTGCTGTAATGCTACAGTAATCAGTAACGCCTGAAGTGCAGGAGCAGCCTGTAAATGAATCGGAGATGTGAGTTCAAGATAGGACGCTGACACACAGTAGCTGCCAATGTCCATGGACATAGTCTGTGTGTGTGGCTGGTGCCCACGAGTGTACTCTGAGATGTTGGTGCCTGGTTTTCCACATGGAGGTCATTTGATGCAAGTGGCGAGTTGATTCTGCAAGGAGTTTGTTTCATTGCCTTTCCTGCCAACACCTCCCTCCCAACCCCCAACATGCTGCCAGTGAAAAACATAACAAAATGGAGCAACTTGCTCCCAATGAGTCTTGCTGTACTTGTTGCTGGATTCTTCCTCACATCTCATTGCAGTCCAAGCCACCCAGAATGTCTCACACACCAATTTATACTAGAGCATAAAATAGAGCCGATTGGTTTGCAAGTTGCAATATTAGTACATAGGTCATATGCCCAGCAATTGAATCTCTCAGCCTTTGTATGTTCAAAATGGCCACTGCATAGACGTTACTCAACCAGTTAGCACTTGCAAAACCCAAAATAAAATGTCTACTGTTAGATACAATATGATGCTAAATTTGCAAGTGCTATCTAAGTTTGAGTGCTTATTGTTACTCAAAAAACTAATTTGAGTGAATTATGGGCTGGACTAATTGTCTTTTTGATTCTTGCTAGAACAGCCACACAGAGAATAGGTACCTGTACATGAATGCAAACAAAAGAAATTTGTGTAAGCCTTGTACCTTTTTTTAAAACCAGGGAGGAATCATTCTCCATTATGAGTAAAAATCCCCTTTCCCTCTCGTGTAACTTGTTGTGATTGTTGGAAATTTGGCATTCTTGCATTTGTCCTGATATGCGCAAAATGAAACACTTCCGTCACTTCAGTTCACTCTTTTGACCAATATAAAAATCTATCTCAAGAAGTCCAAGTGAACCAGCATCCACAGCTTTAAGTGGTATTGATGGGGAGGGGATGCAATGGAAAGAAATCCACTTTTTCACTATATAGTGTGTGAATTTACTCTCAATTGATGTGGTTCTCATTTTAGAATTCTGCCTGTTTGTTCTAGGGGAATAATTCAAAACAATCAAGTTTCTCAATATTGACTCTAACAATTCCTTTTATTTACTTAAAAAAAACTCAATTAAGCAACTCCCTCAACCTTCATGGCATTAGCTGTGACTAAGTGGGTAACACACCCACCTCAACAATGAAGATGACGAGGAACTATAACATGAAAGGACTTAATTGGTATATTTATATACTTCCTTTTGTGACCTGTAAAGGCAAACTTTTCTTAGTAGCAAACTATATGCCATAATGATTCATTCCTGGTTCATGAACTTCTCTTACTTCAACCTTACCTAGGGGAGAAAAAAAAAGTGATTCTTACCTCATGGAATTAATTTAGCAATCACTGAGAATATTAACTATCTCACAATGTTCATTGCTATAAATGAATCAGCATGAGTGGGCGTCACGGTGGCACAGTGGGCGGCACGGTGGCATGGTGGGTGGAACGGTGGCTAGCACTGCTGCCTCACAGCGCTGGAGACCCGGGTTCAATTCCTGCCTCAGGCGACTGACTGTGTGGAGTTTGCACGTTCTCCCCGTGCCTGCATGGGTTTCCTCCGGGTGCTCCGGTTTCCTCCCACAGCCCAAAGATGTGCAGGTCAGGTGAATTGGCCATGCTAAATTGCCCGTAGTGTTAGGTAAGGGGTAAATGTAGGGGTATGGGTGGGTTGCGCTTCGGCGAGTTGGTGTGGACTTGTTGGGCCGAAGGGCCTGTTTCCACACTGTAATGTAATCTAATCTAATCTAAAATTTTGCATTAAAGCTCTGAAAGTTCCAAAAACTTAAAGAACAAGCAAGCAACCTAACTTTTACATTTTTAAAAAAATCCATTCAAAGGGTGAGAGTGCCAGCAGCTAGGCTAACATTTAATGCCCATTCCTAACCACCCTAGAGGGAGAGTGGCAGCGAGCTGAGTTCTTGAGCTTCTGTGGTCTTTGAGATATAGGATGCCCACAATTTCTAGGATGTAGTCCCAGCAACACTGAAGATGATATATTTCCAAGTCAGGATGATGCATGGGTTGGAGGGGAACTTGCAGGAGGTCCATTTATTTGCTTCCCTTGTATTTCTAGATGGTATCGATCACAGGTTTTGAAGCTGCTGTTGAAGGAGTCTCTTTGGAGATGTTGCAGAGCATCTTGTGGTTAGTACACATTGCTGCCACTATGCATCAGTGGTGAAGGCAGCGAATGTTGAAGGTAGTGGATGGGATGCCAATCAAATTGGCTGCTTTGTCAAGCTTCTTGAGTGTTATTAGAGCTGTACTCATTCAGGCAAGTGAGGCATATTCCATTAAAGTGTTGTAGATGGTGGACAGACTTTGGGAGACCGGTCTCCCAAAGTTAATCCCTGCAATGTTCCGAGCCTCTGACCCTCAGAGTAGCTACAGTATTTATGTGTCTGATTCAGTTCAATGTCTCATCGATGGTTAAACCCCAATACGTCAATAATGGGGAATTTAGCGATATAATGCCATTGACATTCAAACAGCAATGGTTAGATATTCTCTTGTTGGACATGGTACACATTTATGTAAGCTTATATTTTCAAAAATACACACATTATACATATGCATCTTCTAAACCATCTTTTTGCTTGCCCTAGATATTAGGAACTAAAATGAATCCACAGCTAATGCTCGTCATCTGAACTTAAGTAAATACCACACAATGAATAAAGGTCACAAATACCTTCTTCCTCTACCAAATACTATATATTAAAATTTCCTAATACTTACGTAGGTAAGGTGATAGAAAAGCACACAGTGGAAGACTTGTTGGAGTTGGGGTCACTGGCTGTGGTTTTTGTGGACCTGTTGATACGATTTGAACTGTAGTCCATCGTTGCACTTTTTGTTCCAAGGGTTGTGGATTTACTTCCCACACGAGGTCCTGGATATTGTGAGTTACTATCCAAGTAAGAATAGAGCCAAGACTAACAATAATTAGCAGCAGCTTCAATCTTTGAGGAAAACTGTAAGTTCCAAATTTACAAGCCATAGTACAATGATCAAAGGTTAATGAAGGCAATAGCTTATTGACTAATGATGTGATTAGATTTGGCAGGAGACTGCGGGTTCACTGCCTCTTCATTTAGTTGTTTTCTTGCCCACAGCATACTTTGCACTGCTCGGGATCCAACCTGGAAGATAAAAGGAATATAGTAATCTATTGGCTCAATCCACATTCGTTAAACAAAACCTTAGATTGAAAGGAAACATATCTTTTGAAACTTGCAGTAATCAACAGAACTAATAAGGCTTTCTCAGTACCAGCACCAACTTTTGCTATTTATGTCAGAATTTAAGAGAAGGAACAAAGAATCACTGAATCATTTTTTTAATATATTTGAAAAAGAATCCTACATCTGTAGGGCCAAGTAAACAATCATATTCACGCATGCAGGTATTTCTTTCTTTTTCTAGTCATACTTTCTAGTAGCTCACTAGTCCTGCGATGAACAAAGTAGACTCTTACGACCTTTGAAGTAGGCTTTGTGGTTCTCCAGAAAACAGTCAACATTTTGTGATTCAAAAACTAAAAGCACCATTACATCACAGCCACTATGACAGTACAGTAAGAGAAATCAGAGGGTTGCATACAAAACAAAAACAACTTCTTAAAACCATGCCGTCACTTTCATATCACAGAATAAACAAGTAACTCGATCATTTTTCAAAGAAGTGTAAATCATATGGATGAATGCATACATTTGTCAGTACATCTTTCATGTTATTAGCCACTGCAGCCTCAAAACAAGGAAATCTTCCCATGAAGTGACCCTCAAACAATCTTGGTAATTCTCTCAACCCCATCATCTATAATCATTGTAATAGAGTGAAAATACTACATAAAAGCAAATGTCCCAATTGTATTCAAGTCTGAGTGACTTTCCATGTCACTCAAGCATCAATATATTGAGGTTTTGAAAAATGTCCTTCAACAAGTATATTTGTGGCTTGTTGCAGCTTGCAGAATCATGGGACTGCTCCAGCACTCTGTTTGTCACGCCCTGCTCTCTAAAGGAGCAATTTACCTTAAGCCATTCCTTCAACTTCTCCTCAATTCTGCACATGCTTTCTTTTCAGATAACAATTGAATTATCTCTTTAATGTCTTCATTGAACCCACATCTCATCACACTTTCAGGCAATGCATTTGAAATCCTGACAATCCGCTGTATATGATATAAAAGGTACATATATCATTTATTTGGGAATTTAGATTATAAGGTTAGGTAATATAGATTATGTAGCTTCAGTTCTATGAAAAAGTGTGTTTCTTTTTAAAGAGATCAAAGAGTTATAGGAACTGTCAATGAAGGACATAACATAAGTCACATAACATCTTGCAAATTAATTGTCTAGCTAGAAGTTTTTACCAAATTGAACTTGTATGATATTCAGAGAAAACAGACAAGGAGCCATAAGCAGTTTGAGATCAGAATTAAATTTTCAGTTCAGAAGAAGAGCTTCACCTTCACAAATCTACCTGTCCTTCTGCTAAGTCCCCAACCTGTGAGAACTTTTGTAAGGGTTTACAAGTTGTCAGAACCAAAAAAGGGGTTTGGGACATCAGAACTGGAAATAACCTCTAGGCCAACCAAACTGGTAAAACCATAAGACATTGAAGTAAAAATAAGCCATTCCATCCATGGAATCTGTTCTGCCACTCAATGACATTATGTGTAATCTTCAACTCCAATTTCTTACCTTTTCCCCATAACTCTTGATTCCATTCCTGATTAAAAATCTATCTCAGCCTAGAATATACTTAACGACCCAGCCTTGAAAGCTCACTTTAGAAAAGAATTCCACAGAGAAGAAGTTTCTCCTCATCGTTGCCTTAAATGTACAACCCCTTATTCTGAGACTATGCTCTCTGGTCTTAGACTCTCCCACAAGGGGTGACAACCTTCCCACATTTACAGTGTCAAGTCTTCTAAGGATCTTTTATGTTTCAATAACATTGCCTATCATTCTCCTATATTGCAACAAGTAGACTCAATCTACTCAACCTTCCTTATAAGACAGTCCCTCCATGCCTGGTAGGCAAAAGTGAGGACTGCAGATGCTGGAAACCAGAGTTTACATCAGAGTGGTGCTGGAAAAACACAGCAGGTCAGGCAGCATCCGAGGATCAGGAAAATAGACATTTTGGGCAAAAGCCCTTCATTAGGAATCATAAACCCTCTTTGGACTGCTTCCAATGCCAGTATATCTTTCCTTGGAAAAGGGAATACTGCTTGTAGCCTTCCAGCTGTGGTCTGAATAATGCCTTGTATCATTTCAGCAAAACCTCCCTATTTTTACATTCATTCCCCATTGAAATAAAGGCCAACATTTAATTTGCCTTCTCTACTAGTTGCTGAACTTGGATGCTAGCTTTGTGATTCATAGACAAGGACTCCCAAATCCCTCTGTTTTGTCACTTTCTGCAGTATTTCTCCACTTAAATAACTTAGTTCTTCAAATATTCCAGAGAAAAATTGCATAGCTTCACATCTCCCCACATTATATTCCATCTGCTAAGTTCTGCCCACTCACTTAACCTGTCCAAAACCCTCCGCAGTCTGAGTCATCCTCACCACCTGCTTTCCCACCGAATTTTTGTGTCATCTGCAAACTTGGTGATCATACGTTTACTTTCCTCGTTGAAGTCATATTAATGTGTATTCTAAATAACTGTTTCCAGCACTGAACCATGTAGCACATCAGTAGTTACAGGTTGCTATTAAGAAAATGCCCCCCTTATCCAACTAACTGACTTTTCCAATCCTTTATCCATGCTAATATATACCTCCAACACCATGGGTTCTTATCTTATTAAATAGATAATATGTGGTATCTTAGCAAACACCTTCTGTAAACATAGAAATATTGCATCCTCAAAGAATACTGGTAAACTTGTCAGACATGAATTCCCTTTCATGAAGGCATACTGACTCTGTTTGATCATTTCTAAATGCTTTACTATAACATCCCTTGCAACAGATTCTAACATTTTTCCAACTGACATTAAACTAAATGGTCTAAAGTTATCTGATTCTTGTCCCCGTCCCTTTCTAAATAAAGATGCATCATAGGCAGTTTTCCAATCCTCTTGGGCTTTTCCAGAATCTAAAGATTCCTACCAGTATACTCACCATCTGTGTACCTACTTTGTTTAATATTCCACGATGCATTCCATCAGGTAAGTCTTTATCCCCATTAGTTTCTCTTTCTCTCTGGTGATAGTTGTTGCATTTATTTTCTGTCCTTTTCCCCTTGAATATTCAGTAAATTTTGGGATGCTATATGTGTGTTCCACGATGAAGACTGATTCAAAGTATTTATTCAACTCTTTCCTGGTCCTCCATTATTATTTCCTCAGCCTCATCCGCTAAGTGCCTCTGTTAACAATGGCTTCTCTCTTCCTTTAGACTTTTTAAAACAGCTTTTGCCATCCATTTTGATATTACTTGCAAGTTTACTCTCAAATTTTATTTTTTGGTTGTCTTTTGTTCAATTTTAAAATTTTCCTAATCCTCTCTCTTATCACTAATCTTTGCCAAAATTTACCTGTTTTTTTTCTTTTAATCAGATGCTATCCTCAGCGTTCCTAGTTAATCATGGCTGGTTTATTCCCCCTCCAAGAATCATTCTTCCTCACTGGAATATGTCTTTGGCATGAGCCAGGAACTATTTCCTGAACCATTTTGCTGCTAAACTCCTTTTTCCACTCTATTCCAGACAACTCTACCCTGATACCTTTACAGTTACCCTTATTTAAGTTTAGCACAGTTGTTTCCAATCCAAGTTCTGCCCTCTCAAACCGAGTGCTAAATTCTATCATGTTATGGTCACTGTTTCCGAGGGTATCTTTTACTCGAGATCATTTTTTAAAAACTTGTGATTTAAATAAACACATTGGACTGTAAGCTGGTGTCATCTGACTTCTGACCTTATCCACCCCAGTCCAATTACGGCACCTTCACATCATAACTACATCCTATCCAAATGACATCAATTGCAGTTCAGTTCCAATTTCACCGCACAGGATGCAACATGTCATTCCGTTTGTCCCTTCTGAAGTTGGCAAAGGCAAGAGTCACTGACACATGTTTTCAAATAAAACATTATAACCACACACAAATTTAAAACGGCTATGGATTAAGGCGGTTACTTCAACAATAGGGGACTCACTGCTCAATTAAGATAGATGCCTACAGCAAGCAAACTGTCTAAAAACCAAGCAAACGTTACAATACTGGGGCACTAACTTATACATATCTTCACTAACAAGCGCAGTTTTCAGTAGTAATACAGGTTCTTCCAAGAAGGCACCTATATACCTCTTGATCTAAAGCAGGTCAACATTGGTTTTGGAAGCGTACCGAAAATAATGGCCCGAACGTTGCCTCAGATTTAAAGGTGAGACACAAAAAGCCTGCAGATGCTGGAATCCAAGGCAGACAAGGAGGCTGGGCGAACACAGCAAGCTGGGCAACATCAGGAGGTGGAGAAGTTAACGAAAGGTGAGGCCAACACTACAACGGAACAATTTAGTGCAGCAACTTCCCAAACTCACAACAATTTCCGGAATCTACATAGATATTTTCCAAAACGTGTTCAAGATGTTATCACATACCGCAGGAGCAGATGCTGAAATCTGGAAGGTGTGGCCCAAATTAAACAAAATTACCTTGCTCCTCTGCAGATTGTATTGTAACAATACCATTAGATAGACTACACAAGCTGCTACACACACTGACTAAACAATCCAAGAAATGGCTGGTGCATTTGGGTCTAAATGAATTGTAACAGTGAGATAATCATAATTACTGCCATCTAACCCCTTTGGCGCTGATAATATGATCAGGTGGAGTCACATTCCCTCAGAATTAGGTTGGGAATTTTTTTTTTAAAAAGGTTGGCTCTTATCTCGGTTTTAAATCAACCAATTTTTCCTTCTTTTTGTTTGGTCTCTGTAATGGATTTAAATCAAATTTATACCACCCTGCTTTAACGTCTAATAATCTCAGTGAAGATTGTTCAATACAACTGGGTGACACAGTGACTCAGTGGTTAGCACTACTGCCTCAGAGCTTCAGGGACAGGGTGACTGTTTGTGTGGAGCTTGCACATTCTTCCCATGCTTGAGTGGGTTTCCTCCAGGTATTCAGTCTTCCTCCCACAGTCCAAAGATGTTCAGGTTAGATGGCTTGACCAAGCTAAGTTGCCCAGAGTGTCCAGGGACACTTGCAGCGCTTTTGGAGGGGTGTGCAGGAGATGTATCAGTATAACAGTATGGGCGTGAAAAATTAGAGAAGTTGAGACTGTTCATTTTTTAGCAGAGAAGGTGAAGGGAAGATGCAAGAGTGGCATTCATAGAACAACAAAGCGCAGAAAAGGCCCTTCGGCTCTCGATGTTGCACTGACCTGTGAACTAATCTAAGCCGATCCCCCTAGCGGACTCCAGGCTGAATATTTTCCATCAACAACCACTCACTGCCTTCTTACAGAAAACCGGTTTCTAATCCAAACTGCTAAATCACCCTCAATCTCATGCCTCCCATTTTCTCCAAAAGCCTACCACATGGAACCTTATCAAAGACTTCACATTCAAGCGTTCAATTCAAGTGTTTCGATATTTCCTTGCATTGTTTGTTCTCACTCATGAGTTAGTTATGAAAGGTCTCAGATTTAAAATGATTGGTGAAGGAACAAGGAGGGAGATGAACAGATAATTCTTCCCACAATGTATGAAATCAGATACCAAACAAACAATCAAAAGGCAATTGGAAACATTCGTGAAGAAGATTAATTCGCAGGATTAGAAGTATAATTTCAGGCATGGAAGGAATTAGATGGCTCTTTCAAATAGTGAACACAGTCATGACAAACAGAATGGTCTTTCTTTTCTCCCATAGAATTCTAAGTTTCAGCGGCTTAACACTTAACCTGCTTGAAGAATGTTACAGGCTTTTTTATTGGCTCAGAGGAGGATCCAATAACACAAAGCAGGCCTTGTATCGTGCTTAGTGTCCTCTCGGAAAGTTCTGTTTATTCAGGCAGTAATTCAAAAGTTTATCTTTAGATACCAGTGTAACCCTTTTCTTCTGGTCTCTCAATTCAAGACATTTCTGGTCTTGTTCAATTCTTACATATATTATTCAAAACTGTTTTCCTCGAGCACTCCATTCAAGATGGACAACTGAAAAATATGACACCAGCTGAGTGCACGTTAGAAGATGAGTGTACATGTTAAAAAAAAGTTTCTTCAGAATCTGGACATGGTTAGTAAAGCCAGCATTCACTATACAGCTCTAAGTGCCTACAAGAAATGGATAGTGAGTCATCTTTGCAAGTGAATAGTTTGAGACATTTCAGAGGGCAGTTAACAACCAACCTATTGCCGTGTGTTGGAGTACACGCAAGTCAGACCAGGTAAGGACAGCAAAGATCATTATTAAACCAGACAGACAATCTGGTAGTTGGTGTCACAATTATTGATGACTTTTAATTCTGAATATTTGAAATTATCTACCTTTAAATCTTCCAGTTGTCAGAGTAGGATTTCGAACCTATGACTGTGGATTGTTAGTCTAGACCTCCAAATCACTAATCCTACAAAAAACACAGTGCTACCACTCCCAACTCATACAAATAAAAACAGAACAGGTTATTCCTAATAATGTAGAAACATCATGTATAAGAAGTGCCAATAACTTGATGATACTTTTACATCTGCTACAGCATAGAAATAGTCTGCCTAAGATCATTCAGGATTTTCTATAATTTTGGTGGAGAAGAGAATGCTGGCTGACTCAGGTCAGTTTGTAAAACCCAAGCCACATGTTGTGAACTTATGGAATTAAAACCAGCCTCAGTATAAACAATTCTGCTCTGTGCGTTATTACAAGTGATATAGCAATAAAAGTTAAGCTTCAATCACCACCTTACAAGTTTTGAAATTCTGCTTTAGGTTTCCGGTGGGTTTTTTTAAACGAGATGTAAAATTACACAGTTAACATGGAGAGAACAGGAGCTCTCAGTGAGCAAGGCATAATTGGGCTTGGTACTGATCCATCGAGTGTAGGAAATGCCAAAGCTTAATCTGATTTTAGCAGAACTCAGGAAAATAAGTCAGATATTCTTGATGCTCTCAGGCGACTGATTGCATGATTTTGTCTGTGTATGTGCATGTGCATGTTTGGGGGGCAGTGCAAAAGGGCAGTAGGGAGAAACAACATACAGGGCTACAGTTCCTACTTATTCCCTGATGATCCTGTTAGAAAATGTCTGCCCAAAAATAGCTGAATAAGAAAGTTTGGAACTTGCATTGTAATGTCCTGTGAAATAGCTGTCAAGCTTCCAGCTTTGAGCTCATAAGCAAAGCACGATCCCTTGGACCAGTGGGATACACTCAAGTGCCAATGTATGCAGACTTTCAGGAGTAGGGCAAAAGTGAGGCTTATGTTAAACATTAAAAAATATAGGTAGTTCCTCTATAACGCGATGGTGCAATCTTGGGCAAACCCACATTATAGAAAAAGCACGCTTGAGAAACAGCGCTTGAAGTGTTGGAGATGTAATTGCATTACAGCCAATGCAATTTTTAAAAAGTTCTTGCTTTAGAAACAGGGTCGCAAAATCTTCAATCTCGTTACAGAGAGTTTGCGATCACGAAACCTGCTTTATAGCGGAATGACCTGTAAGATTGGTCTCTTGAGAAGTGTGTTACGAAACAAAGTAGGCACCAGACAAGTTCTCTAGTTTCCTTTCTACTCGCAAATATTTCCCAAAAGGCCTGGACTCCCAATGAGCTCAAACCCTGAACCACTAGCTTACTCAGAGATGCTACCCACTTGGCTACTAAGTACCAGTGTAACAGTGGTCTTCTTGACCTCAGGCCCTTCTGTTATTCCATATCCAGGGTTTTCATCAGCATTGAACTGCCTTCTAAACACAACAAGAGGCCGTGACATGGTGGTGACGGCACTGGGCTAATGAACCAGAGGTGCAGGCAAATGCACCCAGGACATGGGCTCAAATCTCAACATAGCAGCTGGTGGAATGTCAATTCAATAAATAAAACTGGAATTGAAAGTGAGTCTCAGTAATGATGTCCTTAATGAAACTCTTACAGATTGTCATGAAATTCTATCTGGTTTATTAATATAGTTTCAGAAATCTGCCACCTAGTCTGGCCTACGCGTGACTCCAGGCCCACGTCGTTCATTCTTGACTGCCCTTTGAAATGATGTAGCAAGTCATTCAAGTTGAAGGACAATAAGGGATGAGCAACAAATATTGGCTTTACCAATGATGCCCACATCCAATGACCCTTCAAAACTGCATAGTTGATCAGCATACTAACGCATTGGCTTCCACACACAGCTCTTGGAGGCTTCCCCACCATAAAAAATTATTAGAGAGAGTGCTGATCACATCCCATGAAAAGAGGCTAAGCAGAAAAGAGAGGTAGAAAAGCAGAGATATTTACACATGTCAATTGTACTCAGCTACACAACACAATTCAATACTCAGTGCATATGAACCACTCTAAGTATGTAATGTAATAAAGAAAATCAAACATGTTTCACAAAACATTAAGCCCTCCTTCACCAGGCACTCCTCCTTTTCTTTTAGGAGTTGTTCATTAAATGTCAAATGGTATTTCCACAACTGCCAAGAAATTGCCCAACTGGGTGTCTGCAAACAAAGGCACAGGGACTGTGCATTTGCAAGTTACTCAGTAGCTACGGAGCACACATGAGCAGATCAGGTCCATTACTTGACGTGTTCCTATCCAACAACGACAAAATAGTTTTGGAAGAAGATGGTCTATCGTAATGCATTCATCTAAAATTATCCTAAAACTTTCCATTCCGATATACAATTGAATATGGGATGATTTCAAGGGTTTTTTTTCCTACACCAGTTTTGACAACTGGAAGCCGGTGTCAAACTCAAGATTGTCTGTTTTGTGACAGCCCACTCAGTTACGTCACACAAACAATAACGAGACAATCATCGGACAATCTACTGACTGGCAGATAGCAGCCAAAATACACAGGACTCCTGTGGCACTTTGGTAATAAATCTACCTTTGAACCAGAAGGCCAGGGTTCAATTCACACCTGCTTCAGAGCTATCTAATAACTTCCATGAACAACTCAATTAGAAAACATCTATACGGGGTAACTAAGGGTCTTGTTGTACAATGGCAATGTCCCTACCTCCAGCTTTGGATCTGGAGTGGTTTTCTATAACACATCTGAACAGGCTGATTGAAAGAACCACCAAGTAACAATGAAATGCTCTTCAAAATGGTGCAATGAGATCTGGCCTCAGTTTAACATCTCACCTGAAAAATGACTCTTTTGAAAGTGCAGCATTCCTCAGTAGAATCATTGAATTCACAGTACAGGAAGAGGTCATTTGACTCATTGTGCCTGTACCAATTCCTGAAAGAGCTACCCAGCTAGTCCCATTCTTCAACTTTACCCCTGTAGCCCTCTAATTTCAAATATATTATCTGCTCGCTTTTGAAACAATATATGGGATCCATCTCTACCACTCTCCCAGGCAGCGCACTCCAAATCCTAACAACTCTCTCAGTAAAGAGGTTTCTCACCTAACTTCTAGCTCTCTCTCATTGACAATATTGAAATTGTTTAGATTAGATTAGATTACATTACAGTGTGGAAACAGGCCCTTCGGCCCAACAAGTCCACACCGACCCGCCGAAGCGAAACCCACCCATACCCCTACATTTACCCCTTACCTAACACTCCGGGCAATTTAGCATGGCCAATTCACCTGACCTGCACATCTTTGGACTCTGGGAGGAAACCGGATCACCTGGAAGAAACCCACGCAGACACGGGGAGAACGTGCAAACTCCACACAGTCAGTTGCCTGAGGCGGGAATTGAACCCGGGTCTCTGGCGCTGTGAGGCAGCAGTGCTAACCACTGTGCCACCGTGCCGCCCACGTGACCCCTATCAACTAGTGGAAACAGAATATCCCTCTTTACCCTGTCAAAATTGTTCATAATTTGGAACACCTCAATGACGTCACTCTTAATCATCTCTGCTCCAAAGGAGAATTAGCTGGGTTTCTCTAATCTTTCATTGTATCTGAGATCCCTCATTCCTAGTAATATTCTTGTAATATCCTTCACACTCTTTCCAGTGCTTTAACATCCTTCCTTAAATGAGGTGCTCAGAACTGAACACACTATTTCAAATGCAGTCTAACCAATTATTTGTAGAGATGTAGCTTCACTTCCTTGCTTTTAAACTCTATGCCTCTATTTACAAACCTAGAACAATCCTTTAAGCCTTCTTAAAAACTGTTTCAAGTTGCCCGGCCACCTTCACAGAACTGTGCTTGTGAACCTCGAGGTCCCTCTGCTCCTGTACTCCCCTCAAAGTTGTACCACTGAGACTGTAATGTCTCTCCATATTTCTTCTACCAAAATGCATTATCTCACATTTCTCTGCATTGAAATTCATCTGCCAGGTGTCTGCCTGTTTGGCTAACTTGTCAATGACTCTCTGAAGTCATCCTCACAATTCACTATTGTCCCTACCCCATTTACAAATTTAGAGATATTACCCGCAACACCCATCTCCAAATTGTTTATATAAATCAGAAATAGTCCCAACACTGATCTCTGGGGAACACCACTTGTAACCTTTGTCCAATCTAAGAAATGCCCATTGATACCTGCCCTTTGCTTCCTATCTTTTAGTCAATTTCTAATCCATACTGCCAAAGATCCATCAATCCCAAACATTTCTAATTTGCTAACCAACGATATCAAATCTTTACTGAAAATTCAAATATACAATATCCATAGCACTATCCTCATCCACTGCCTGTATCACTCCATCAAAGAACTCAATTTCTCTGACATGATCTGCCCTCAGCAAAGCCATGTTGACTGCCTATTATTAGTTTATTTTTATCCCCAAATGTATATTTACCTTATCCTGTATTATGGACTCCATCAGTTTTCTCAATATTGATATTGAGCTAGCAAGCCTGTAGTTTCCTGGGTCATCCTTTGCCCCTTTCTTAAACAATGGTGTCATATTTGCAATCCTTCAGTTTCCCTGGACTATTCCTGCATTCAGAATGGCCTGGAAAATTTCTGTCAACTCTGCACCTTTACCTCTCTCTGCGATCTAAAATGCATCTTATCTGGGCCTGGCAACTTCTTTACCTGGAGGATTGCAAGCCTCTTTTCAACTAGGCCATTATCAAAGTAGAAAATGTGACAAAGACAGAGGCAAAGTATTCGTTCCATATCCATTGCTTCAGTGAGCAACTTACCCTGCTTGTTCCTTATAGGCCCACTCTATCCTTCACTAACATTTTTACTTTTAATTTTTGAAGAACATTTTCCTATTTAAGGCCAGCCTGCCATCCTTTCCTCCTGTTTCCTCTGAGCCTTCATTATTCCAGCCTTAGATTTTCTCCCACATTTGAAAAAGTCTTCCTGATTTCTATTACTATTGTTGTTCTAGTGTGCATTATATGCTTCCTTTCCCATCCTTACTTTCTCTTCAATATACTTATCATCCAGCGTACTCTAGCTTTGGATACTCCATTTATTTCTCATGGGTCTGTATCTAGCTTGCACATCAATCGGCTCTCTTTTGAAATTCTCCCATTTTTCATTCACTGTTTTAGCCACCAAATATGTTTACCATCAATCTGCTCCAGTTCAA
>NC_057721.1:19536937-19547333 GCF_004010195.1 Chiloscyllium plagiosum | reverse complement strand
CAGGCCTCCGCCTCCACCTCCTCCTGGATTCTCAGAAGGGAGAAACGGTTTCGATTGAATGTGGACTGTACCTCCCTTCTCCCCGCCCCCAGTCTGCTCTCCGGTCTGACTGTGTGTGTATACAGCAGTTCCTGTCACTGCGCCTGTTACTGTTAGCAGATTGGAGGAGAGTGAGAGTTACCCCCAGTGCTATCCTGGCATAAAGACTGGGCCACCACAAATACAACAATAACATCTATGTTTGAACAAAAACAATAATCCCATTATAAGATCCCGAGTTGCGCCACTTGGAACTATTCCGGATTTTGCAGTAATTTGATATTTTGTAAATAGGGAATCCTTTTACCTCCCGATCGTTAAAAATAACTTTTTCAACGCAGTTATGGTTTCGTGACCTATATTCATGTAATAGGGGCTTTCAGGTCGAGGCCTTCCCACTGATGAGATATGACATTCCCCCTATGCCGACAGCAGGAAGGTTACTCTGGGTCAGTGAGTATGTACTTAATAATACTGCCCTCTAAATTGGCAGAGTCCTAATGTGTTTGAGGGAGAATGGCAAATAGCTTGGACTTTAGCCACACAGACGAAGGACTATACTGTATATTAATCAATTCAATACTAACCTGCCAAAATTCATAAAGGCTGACAAATGGCTTTAAAAAGAAAGCTGCTACAACACCCAAAAGCTGGCAAAACAATTTACAACTGAAGATCAGCCGTAGATAACCAAGGCCATTATTTTCCAAGGGAACTAAGTAACCTTAAAGTAACAACAACCTTTTTGTTGCATGAGATGTCAGGATTATTATATTTGTTTTGGAATTTTTTTGTGAAAGCTGGCCTCCATATGATCCATATAAAGGAAATGACCCGACTAGTGTGTAATATAAGGGATGGGAGACAGTGGTTAAATGGGGTCAGAGCACTTTGAACAACTTTAAGCATATAAAATTCTTAATGGGCATGGTAGCAGAGGTGTCTCTGCCTCAGCGGGTCTAGAGGTGAGGTTATATTCTCAAGGTACAGAATCAACCATTTAGAATTGTGACAATGAGAAATTGCTTTTCAGAAGATTGAGTTTTTTTGGGGATTCACCACTCCAAATAATGCCCAGTTTATGAGTATATTCAAGACTGAATTCAATAGATTTTTAGATGCTAAAGGAACCATGAGATTTGGGCACATGGTAGGAAGATGAATATGGTGTACAAGTTCAGCCATGTATCCTATTTCTTACATTCTCATGAAATGCACATAAGGAGATATTAGGACAAGTGAAAAGTATGTTTTAAGGACAATCTTAAAGGATAAGAGTGAGGTAGAGAAACAAAGAGGAATTTTAGAACTCATGGATGAGAGAGTTAAAGACATCCCAGCTAATGGTGGAATGAGTAGAAAGTTGGTGATGTGCAAGAGGCTAGAATTGAAGGACTGTGTGGAGTAGGTCAAAAATCGCAACACCAGGTTTATTTGGAGGCACTAGCTTTTGAAGCACTGCTTTTTCATTAGGTGGAGTAGTGCAGAGAATTAAAACACAGAATTAGCCATTTGGCTGAGTTACTATGTTTGATTTTGATCTTCTGCAGAAGCAGCAATCCTAATTCCCTGTACTCATAGTAACATATTTCTCTACCCAGCTAATCTATTTTGCTACAGTCACTAAATCTGGTCAGTGTTTTAAAAGCCACAGGCTAAAAACCTGCTGTGTTAAATGTCTCTCCTGTTGTCTGTCATACGTTAAATCAGACATCAATCTTTCTTCAATGTAGACTTTGAATCACTGGAAACAATCTACTTTGTTCCGCCTTTTCACCATTTGAAATGCTGTATCAAATCAGGTCATAATCTGCACTATGATAACAAAATAAAGACAGTGAAGAAGAATATTTTGAGAACAAGCTTAAAAGAGAAGTAGAAAAATTAAGAGGTTTAGAGAAGGATTTTTAGAACTCAGGATCCAGACAAAGGAAGGTATGACAGTTAATGATAGGGCTGAGAATGTGTTGCTGGAACAGCCCAGCAGGTCAGGGAGCATCCAGGGAACAGGAGAATCGACGTTTCGGGCATAAGCCCTTCTTCAGCCCTTTTCCTGAAGAAGGGCTTATGCCCGAAATGAGGATTCTCCTGTTCCCTGGATGCTGCCTGACCTGCTGCACTGTTCCAGCAACACATTCTCAGCTCTGATCTCCAGCATCTGCAGACCTCACTTTCTCCTCCAGTCAATGATAGGACAAATTGAAAGGTGGTGATAAGCAAGAGGCCAAAACTGATGGACTATGTAGGTCTTGGAGAGCTTTGGGCCTAGAAATGGAGCAAAACAATGGAGATATTTGAGATCAAGAATGAGAATTTTAAAATGAAGTTATTGCCAGACTGGGCAGCACTATAGTTTAGCAAGTATAGGAATGATGTGTGAAACAGTCTTGGTATGATTTAGCATATAGACAGTAGAGTTTTGAATGAGCACACATTTGTGGTGCAAGTTGGGAGATCAGCTAAGACTGACTCAAATCTAACAGGAGCATGGATAAAGATTACCACAGCAAAAGAGCTGAGACAGGGACATAGCTGATGTTATTCTGGGTGTCCGAGTACATGTAGCACAAAAAGTTAGTATGCAACCAGTAGCAAACAAATGGAATGTTGGCACTTATTGCCAGCAGAATGGACTATAAATGTCAGGGAGTTTTGCTATAGTTTTGCAGAGTATTGATGAGACCATACCTACACTACTTCTACAATATTGGTCTCCTTAATTGAAGGATATAATTGTATTGGAAGCAATTCAAAGAAGCTTCCCGGGATATAAGGCTTTTTGAAGGAAGAAGAAATGCACCGATTGGGCCTATAATCTATTAATGTTTAGAAGAATGAAAGGTTGTACAATTGAAACACAAGATCCTGCCAGCAGGGTGTTTCCTCATGTGGAGGGGATTGAAAACAAGGGACAGTGTTTAAGAATGAATGTTTCTGTTTTAAGACAGAGATAAAGAGATTTTTCTTCCTCTTTGATGTTTTTAAGTCTGTAGAAATTGATTCCTCAGAAAGCAGTGGAGCCTGAGTCATTGAAGGTTCTAAATAGAAAATAAAATCAAGGGTTATGTGGGGTGGGAAATGGGGAATTGAGACCCCAAGCAGATCAGCCATAATTTTGTCTAAGGGCAGAATTACCTATTCCTGCTCCAATGTCCTATGTTCTTCAGTATGGAGGTCAGTCATGTTGGCAAGAGAGAGAGTGTAGAAATAGAAACTGAGCTTAAGCTCAATTAGGATGCTATGTGTGTTCAGATTTATTTGATCCTTAGAATAATTTACTGTACCTTATTTTGCAGTGTCATCCAATAATGTTTTACCACAGCTCATCCCAAAAATAGAGTTCTACTCCATGGACTCTGCTCAGATAATTAAACAAGATTTTTCTGCTTCATTGGGATATTAAGGAAAGATACCGATGGGATGAACTTAATTTATGTCTGGAGAAAGGTCTTATTTTATTAGTTCATTTGTTATGTTGTTGTGAGAAACAATATCTGCAGATACATCTGTTGCTCTGTGCTGACTTAGCTAAATTTATTATGCAGGAAGGGTTCACAGTCAACTCCAATCTGATGCTGATGTAACATCCATCCTACAGAGAGCTTCCAACAAGAACTGCATCTGATTCTTTTCCCAAAATGTCTCCCCACTGGCAACGAACAGAACCTAACTCAAGCATCCTCATTGCTGCCCTAGTGTAAGAGATACAGGCTTATTCACAACTTATATCTCACAATTTTGAACCATGTATCTCAATCCTTTACAAATCCAAACACTTATTACAAACTACTACTTTAATTTATTTTTACATGACTTTTTGATATACACATCCATTTAAGGACTAATAAAACTAATTTATTTCCAGGACTTGTTATCAAGTAATGTAAGGTCCCTTATAGATCAGTTATTGAACAAAGTTATAAACCAGCAAACAATGGCATGTGTTTAATTAAGGCTATTGAAGAGACTAAGCTGACCATTGCTTCAGGATTAGACTTGTGGTATTCTAAATCGACTTCTCTACTTCAAAAGCAGAGGCTCAAGGTTAGTAGGACTGCAGGATAAAGAGAAATCAATTGTAGTCTAACATTAATGGTAGTATAACACAAAACAATATCAAAATAGGTCAATAGTAGCATAGAACAGTACAGCACAGGAACAGGCCCTTCAATCCACCATGTCTGTGCAAGCCATGATGCAATTCTAAACTAATCCCATCTGCTTGTACATGATCCTTTTCCCCCGATTCCCTGCCTGTTCATATGTCTGTCTGAATGTTTCTTAAGCACTTGTTTCCCATCTGCTTCTATCACTTCCCCTAGCTGTGAATTCCAGCACCTATTACCATCTGTGAAAAAGACCTTGCCTTGCACATCTCTTTGAACTTCTGACCTCTCACCTTAAACCTATGCCCCCTAGTATGTGACATTTCCAACTTGGGAAAAAGGCTCTGTCTATCCACCTTCCCCATGCCCCTCAAAATTTTGTATACTTCTATCAGGTTGCCCATCAACCTCTGATACTCTAGCAAAAACAATCTAAGTTTGTCCATTCTCTCCTTATAGCTAATACATTCCAATCCAGTCAACATCCTGGTAAACTTCTTTTGCACCCTGTCCAAAACCTTCACATCCTTCCTATAATACAATGATCAGAACTGCACGCAATACTCCAAATGTGGCCCACTAAAGTTTTAGACAGTTGGAACATGACCTGCCAACTTTTATACTGTTATGACATGGGGTAAACCCTCCTGCTTAATTTAAATGAGCAACACAGAAAAGATTTATCCCGTGCAAAAATCTGTGAAAATCCGAGAGGCCAAGAATTATTTAAAGTAAAAATTAACAAATTGATTTCTTAAAGTAAAACAGAGAATAATTAACTAACTATTTAAAACTCCTTTCTCTAACCTATCTTTTACTTTCCCTTCTATAATACTAGTCTGATAAATACCCCAATTAAAATTTACTGAAAAATTCAAATTTCAAAACCAGCCAGTTGTCAAATCTTCTCTTTGCAGATTTGCTCTCCAAGTCAATGTTTTTCTCTGTGCAGATCCTTCTTTCAACAGATACCTCTCAGGCAGTTCTGACTAGCAGTCTAAAGTTTTGGTCTTGTGGCAGTTCTCTTCTAACTGTTCAATTTTCCCCAGGCTTATACCCCAAAGCATTGGATTGTTTAATTGCTTTTTAGTATTGTCAATATAGCAAATTCAAACTTGATTGGAGGTTAGTATTTTGGGATATAATTTAAATTGATTGGCTGAATTCAAATTTGTTTTTGTCTCCAGGCAACCAGCTACACTAATTGCTGGACCAAAAGGTTACATTGTATCTTATTCAGAACACTTGGTGCTGTCAGGTAGTTCTACTAGCTTTTAACTTTTTTAAAAGGTACAGTACACCCACATCGTCATAACAATACTGAATGCCCTGATCAATGAGGCAAGTATGCTATTCACCTTCTTTATTACCTTACCCATTTGTGTTGCACCCCAAGATCTCTCTGTATATCAATGCTCCAAGATTCCTGCCATTTATTGGCTACTTTCCTCCCAAAATGCATCACCTCACACTTGTCTGGATTAAATTCCATCAGCCATGTTTCTACCCAACTTTCTGACTGGTCTATATTGTGCTGTATCATTTGATAACTTTTCTCACTATTCACAACTCTAAGTTTTTGTGTCATCTGCAAACTTACTAATCAGACTACATACAAATTATTTGTAAATATTATAAACAATAGAGGTCCCAGCACTGATCCTTGTGGAACTGCTCACAGACCTCCAGTCAGAAAAACACCCATCCACAACTACCCTCTGTCTTCTATGATCAAGATAATTTTGTACCCAACTTACCAACTCACCATGGAGGATTTGAGCTATAGGGAGAGGACGTACAGGGTGGGGCTGTTTTCCCTGGAGCTTTGGAGGCTGAGGGGTGACCTTATTGGGGTTTACATAATTATGAGGGGAATGGATGGGATAAATAAGCAAAGTATTTTCCCTGTGGTCGGGGAGTCCAGAACTAGAGGGCATAGTTTTAGGGTGAGAGGGGATAGGTATAAAAGAGACCTAAGGGGCAACCTTTTCACACAGAGGGTGGTATGTGTATGGAATGAGCTGCCAGAGAAAGTGGTGGAGGCTGGTACAATTGCAACATTTAAAAGACATATGGATGGGTATATGAATAGGAAGGGTTTCGAGGGATATGGGCCAGGTGCTGGCAGGTGGGACTAGATTGGGTTGGCATATCTGGTCGACATGGATGGGTTGGACCGAAGGGTCTGTTTCCGTGCTGTACATCTCTATGGATCCCACGCGACTTAATCTTCTAGACCAGCCTACCATGAGAGATCTTTTCAAATGCTTTAGTAATGTCCAGGTCAACAACATCCACTGCCCTAACCTCAACAGTCATCTTCATTATTTCCTCAAAAAACTCAATCAAGTTTGTGAGGCAAGATCTCCCCCTGCATAAAGCCATCCTATCCCTAATAAGTCCATTCTTTTTGTTAGTAAACTTCAGGATAGTCGAATTAACTCTTTCTTAATTTTTAAAAATTTAATTCAGAACATCTAAGGTGACGTTTCAGAACTATTTTATGACCTTAATATCTCCTTCTCTTCCAAAATACATTTAAAAAGTTGCATAACATGTCAAGATTATTCGACATCTCATTACTCACTGGATAATAAACTAAGTTCAAATGCCATTTTTTCCATGTTCTTTCTCATCTCAAAATGTAAAAGATTCTCCATTACTTTCTTCCTGTTATCTATGTTTAATTTAGAATTTGCAAGGTTATTGTGACTTTGGAGTTTATAATTTTATATTGTTTTCTGTTTTCATTTTAATAACTGTTATTGATATTATGATATCTAAACCTGGGCTGTTAAGTGGCAAGAATAAGTTGCAACACACAAATGCCAGGCAATAACCATTTTCAATATGAGATAATCTAAGTTTGGTGTCTTGACTTTCAATGACTTTCCCATCATTGACTCCTCCATTGTCAATATCCTGAAACTTAACTGGATTCACCATATAATTTTAGAGGCTACAAGTGCAGGTTAGAGGCTCGGAATACTGCACTGATCCTTCATAACCCTGACTCTCCAAAGCCTGTCCACGATCTAGAAGGCAAATGTCACAAGTGTAATATAATATCCCCCACTTGCCTGAATATATGGAGCTCCAACAAGACACAAGAAGCTTGATACTATCTAGGACAAAGCAGCATTATTGATTGGCACCACATCCACAAGTATCAACTCCATCCACTACCGATGCTCAGTAGCAGGCAGTGTGTACTGTCTACAAGATGCACTGCAGAAATTCACCAAAGATCCTCGTATAACATCTTTCAACTCCAGGATCACTACCATGTAGAAGGTCAGGGTAGCAGATATATGGGAATACCATCACTTGCAAGTTCCCCTCCAAGCCGCTCCCCATCCTGATTTGGAAATATATCACTGTTTTTCACTATCACAGGGTCAATATCATGGAATTCCCTCCATAATGGCATTGAGAGTCTACCTACATCACATAAACTACAACGTTTCAAGAAAGCAACTCACCACCATCACGTTTTCAAAGTCACCTAGGGATAGGCAATAAATGCTGGCCAGCCCTAACATCCACATCACACGTGAAAATTTTTAAGAATGTTACTTATTATTGTGCCAGCCCGTTTCATATTCTCTTGCTTGTTTAATGAAATTTAAAACAGAAGATTGGTTTCTCTTTGAAGTATGTGTTAGAGTCTTGAGCAAAAGTTTTAAATTAGTAGTAACACATAGTACAATCTTATACTTCCAAGCCATATTATCAACTCTACACAGGGGCATTGTCAGTATAATTGATCCAGCCTGGGGCTTGTTCTTCACTGACCCTTCATAATGTACATTAATTCGTAATGTTTCACACACAATCTTAATTGTGTATACACAGGATAACCTATGTTTATGTAGGACAATACATCCACGGTTTGCCATTCTTGTCCTCCCAGACCTCTCTCCATTTAAAATACTGTAGCGACTGTTCACAGTGGAGCCTCTTCCACATGGGAGTTCATCTACAAATGTATATTGGATTTGTTGAAGACATTATTCTGCAAGTACGTACCTGATCTTCCACTCCCTTTCCATTTTAATTTAACACCTTTGTCTCACACTGATATTTCTGTCCTTGGTCTGCTGCAGTGTTCCCTGAGACTCGATGCAATCTCAAGATACAATACCTCATCTTCTGGTTTAGCACTTTTACAGCCTTCTGGACTCAACTTTGTGTTCAACAACATTTGGGGTGTGAAATCTGACCTCCATTTTAGTTTTAATATTGTTCCTTTATCATCCAGCTATTCATTATTTTGTCATTTCCACTCAGTCTGGACAATTACTTTATCTCATTATTACCACAGTTACCATTCAATTTGGAGATGCAGGTGTTGGACTGGGGTGTACAAAGTTAAAGATCACACAACACCAGGTTATAGTCCAACAGGTTTAATTGGAAGCACTAGCTTTCTGAGCGCTGCTCCTTCATCAGGTGGTTGGACTATAACTTGGGGTTGTGTGATTTTTAACCATTCAATTTGTTAGCTTTTTGTTCTGTAACATCATTTCTTATCCTTCCCTCATTCTACCTTATCTCAGATCTTCCCTTGTGTTCTTCATTCCCTCCCCACCCCTACTTACAATGACATTTCAATCATCACATTTCTACACTTGTTCAGGTCGAATGAAGAATCATATCCCACTCAAAATATTAACTCTGTTCCTGGCAGACCTGCTAATTATTTCCAACACTTTTTATCCTTATTTTCTTCTCACTATTCAGTCTGGTCAGAATACATCCAAATGAGAATTAACAATATATGACTACACTTTCCAGAATTACATTAAATTGTGTATTGATCCCAAGTTGATATATTTTAATGAGTTATGGTCAGATGATTTACTTTAACCCCAACATTTTCACTCTCACTCCTTTGGGATCATTTTTTCAGGATTCTGTTTCAATCATCCTATGCAATATCATAAAGCACTTGGAATATGTCCTGACACTTCTGCTTTGATGAATGGCATGTGGGGCATTCATGTGTGCAGAAATAGATTAAACTAAGTGTTCTCCCTCCAAGGCAGTGCTTATCACACAGTACAACAAAGGTATTTGATATTTCTGTCTCAAACAAATTGCTAAGGAATATAGCCTCCATCTACGTGAAACAAATTCTTTGCATTTCGTGCCTGCACCAGGGCAGATAGTTGGCTAAGTTCAAATGAAGCATCTAATTAATCACCCTGTGATTTATTTCACATAGTCCATTACTGAAAGGATTTTCAGCCAAAGTGTTCATGATCATAGCATTCATGCTTTTGCATATCTCTAAACTCCTTCCCGTTCTCCTCCTCCCACCCCACCTCAGTGAAAAATTTAGCCGGTGCTTCCACTGTGATCCCTAACCATTTTTCCATTATTTTTTCGATAACTATCCTTTTGTCCATACTGCCTATTTTTGTAGAAAAACTGAACCTTGCTGTCACATCTATCAAATGTAAAATGAAAATGTTTCTATTCCTTTTTCACACTTTTAAATCCATGGTTGCTGCTTCATTTGCGTCTCATACCAATGAGAGACTTACGATAAACAGACCATGATCGTGTCTCCTAATAGTTTTCACATGAATCACGTTCTTCATTAACCTCCGCAGTGAGCATCATCAACAAGACCTATTCCTTTTGGTAGGATTTTTAGACTCTGTCAAGAAAGATGAACAAGTCATCATTGCAACATTAAGACAATGCCTCTTTAACAGGCTTGGTGATTTTGAAGTTTAATTAATAATGTCTCACCATGAGAAAATCCTACAAAAATTCAACTTTGGGATTCTTCCTAGCAGGAGCACAACACTGTGCCAGGATCGGACCCTGGATGTATCCAGCGACAGGTGACATTAGTTAGAATCATAGCTGATTTCCATCATTAATTAGCAAATAGCCAAGAGGGGTTGTGAGGCTGAACTTGCTTATTTGATGGGTTTAATTTTGGTAGCAACAAAGTTTAAATAACTGTTTGATTGTTGTGAGATTTCTTAATAACTAGCCAAACTACAGGTAGCTTGTGGCAGTTCTATACTTGTTAGGTGAGGGAATCAGGGGTAGATAAGAATGTGGAATTCAAAACACAAGCAGTTTATCTACCTAGAGGAAAGATTTTTTAGATGGGTTCAGTGATATGGAAGATTATGTGTAGAGTTTGGGGAGGCTAGATGGTGGTTACCAAGCCAGATTTAGAACCTGTGGTCTGTGTGATGAGATGGGCGGCACGGTGGCACAGTGGTTAG
>NC_057721.1:19496848-19536907 GCF_004010195.1 Chiloscyllium plagiosum | reverse complement strand
GTGTCTGCGTGGGTTTCCTCCGGGTGCTCCGGTTTTCTCCCACAGTCCAAAGATGTGCAGGTCAGGTGAATTGGCCATGCTAAATTGCCTGTAGTGTTAGGTAAGGGGTAAATGTAGGCGTATGGGTGGGTTGCGCTTCGGCGGGTCAGTGTGGACTTGTTGGGTCGACCTGAAGAAGTGTAGAAATGTGATGATTGAAATGTCATTGTAAGTAGGGGTGGGGAGGGAATGAAGAACACAAGGGAAGATCTGAGATAAGGTAGAATGAGGGAAGGATAAGAAATGATGTTACAGAACAAAAAGCTAACAAATTGAATGGTTAAAAATCACACAACCCCAAGTTATAGTCCAACCACCTGATGAAGGAGCAGCGCTCAGAAAGCTAATGCTTCCAATTAAACCTGTTGGACTATAATCTGGTGTTGTGTGATCTTTAACTTTGTACACCCCAGTCCAACATTGTTTCCACACTGTAAATAATCTAATCTAAAAAAAAATAACCATGTTTGAAGTTGCTGAGTATTTGCATACAAAGAAAGTAGAATCAGCTGCTCTAGTACATGGTGTAATTCAAATAAGTTTCCACCAGCATATATTCTTCACAAATTCTCTGTTTGTTTGTAATTCACTGACAGAGTTTCTAACACTAGTTTCTAACACTCTGA
Organism: Chiloscyllium plagiosum; assembly: GCF_004010195.1. Classification (NCBI taxonomy): domain Eukaryota; kingdom Metazoa; phylum Chordata; class Chondrichthyes; order Orectolobiformes; family Hemiscylliidae; genus Chiloscyllium; species Chiloscyllium plagiosum. The sequence goes on along the minus strand of NC_057721.1, from coordinate 19,536,242 downwards.
CAAAAATGAGGCTATCAGTCAGCAGTTGGGAAACCAATCTTAAGTGACCTTACGCTAAGGGAAACAATGAAGGTATATATATCTATTTTTATACATGAAGTGAAGGCTAACTCTAAAAATAGAAATGAGGTTGTAAAGAAATAAGAAATCTGACGTACTAATAAAAAATGTTAATGGTGGAGGGCATTGCAAACCCAGGGAAGGAATGAGAGAAATAGCAACAATGGCAGCAGTTTAGTCCGTGAGATTGAGTGCAATCATGAAAATGGAAGGAGCTATTAGGCAAACTAGAAAAGGGGGAGACTATTGAAGAATCTTATGAAATGGGAATTAAAGAAGGGATGTTATTAAGAATGGTAAATAGGTGCTATCTACTGACCAGAGGGAAAATGTTCTCCAATTGGTATGTGGAGGATCAAAGTGAAGGAATATAGAAAACATGCAAATGTGGGAATCTGTTAGAAAGGGTGGCCTTTATCAGAGGGAGAATAGAGAGGGCTCTTGGCACATATGATTGACTTGTGTACAAAATAATCCAGACCCATTGAAGAGAAAGGTACCTTTGCAGGGTACCCATAGACAAAAAGGGCACTGACAATGTGTGCAGAAAGATTTTATAGGACTTCTGCCAAATTTCATCAGGGGATTGAAGTACTGATAGTCATTTGAACATAAGTATTGCTATAATCTTTTGTCAAATCTTTTTGTCTTGTGCTCATCAGGACAATTTGCAAGAAAATCAACGTAATGGTTGAAGAAGTTTTATTGGATGGGAAGAGCATGCTGATTGGTTGGGAAGTAGATACTCATTACTAGTGATATTGCCTTGGAAGATACATCAGCTAATGATGACAGACTGTTGACTGCCAGGCTGTGTTTGCAGTTTAAACCAGGTACGTTGACTATCATTGACCAAGGCATTGCAATAAAAAATGAACAAAAGAATGCTTATTATCTATTTTGAGTTGAAACAGGCTCAGTGTATCGACTTGTTCTTTCTGTCTGTAAAGAAAGGGCTATGTGTATTAATAGAAGTAGATTCTAGCCCACTGGAAGCCTGGTTGGCAATCCTAAACTGGTTGCCAGCATAATTCTTTTCATCCCTGTTCAAAAATACTTTATTGTGACTGATTCATTTTACAAAATCATATTCAAAACTTCTGGAGTTGTTTCTCAGCTCCTTGAGGACATTGAAACACATGGTCATACTGAGAGGCTGACACTGCCCCACTGTCACACTATCCCCATTTTGCATATCCCTGAAGCAGAGCAATAGGTGCAAGTATGTGTTTTTGTGTTGCTTCTCAAAGCAATTGTACTTCCTGATGTAATGCAAGTAGTCTCTGGAAATATCAATTATCTGCTTCATCTTAGTCATAACACATGTTAGGATTCAGCTCTGGATTAACATTCCCAACGTATGGACACTTCTCAGTGACATAGATTCCATCGATGGCCTCTCGTGAGGTCTTGAAGCTAACATTACAGTAGTAGCAGGGAAGATTCTCCTTGCTGCCTTCCCAATGAGTGTTGCTTCTTGTTCTGGAAGCTGGTGGGCTGCTTTGGCAAACTCTCTCAGTCTGATGGTCCTTTATTTCCTGCTTCAACTGAGGGAATTGGCAGCTTAGTTGTTTGAAGACTTAAGATTAAGTAGCAAATGTCCAATCACAAAATCATACCTAATATTGGGCATGTACATTCCAAACAGTGGTGCACTGTGTCAAACATAGAATTGTAGAATCCCTACTGGCCTATTGATTCAAAGTTTGTGCGAAGATTTGTAGCTCGGGTGCTTGTTGTTGTGGTTCTGTTCGCCGAGCTGGAAGTTTTTGTTGCAAACGTTTCGTCCCCTGGCTAGGCGACATCATCAGTGCTTGGGAGCCTCCTGCGAAGCGCTTCTTTGTTGTTTCCTCCGGTGTTTATAGTGGTCTGTCCCTGCCATTTCCGGTTGTCAGTTTCAGCTGTCCGCTGTAGTGGTTGGTATATTGGGTCCCGGTCGATGTGTTTGTTGATGGAGTTTGTGGATGAATGCCATGCCTCTAGGAATTCCCTGGCTGTTCTGTCTGGCTTGCCCTATGATAGTAATTTTGTCCCAGTCGAATTCATGTTGCTTGTCTGCATCAACTAGCCACGAAACGACACGACCAGCTATCCTTAGTAGCCACACACGCAGACAACAAGCAACATGAATTCGACTGGGACAACACTACTATCATAGGGCAAGCCAGGCAGAGAACAGCCAGGGAATTCCTAGAGTCATGGCATTCATCCACAAACTCCATCAACAAACACATCGACCTGGACCCAATATACCAACCACTACAGCGGACAGCTGAAACTGACAACCGGAAGCGGCAGGGACAGACCACTATAAACACCGGAGGAAACATCAAAGAAGCGCTTCGCAGGAAGCTCCCAAGCACTGATGATGTCGCCTAGCCAGGGGACGAAACGTTTGCAACAAAAATTTCCAGCTCGGCGAACAGAACCACAACATCTTCACTGATTCTCCAAAAAGCAACTTGCCCATATCCATCTCCTGTCCTTGTAACCCTGCATTTACCATGACTAATCCACCTAGCCTGCACATCCCTAGACATTATGGGACAATTCAGCATGGCCAATCTGTCTGACCTGCATATTTTTGGACTATGGGAGGAAACAAGAGTTACTGTGAGGCAGCAGTGCTACCCAGTGAGCCACACAATATATTTTGTTGACTGTTCGTAACAAAGAACATACTGACAGTACTCAAACAGCCATGTTTACAAATTTCACAATTCTTTGTTCAAGAATTTGCTTGTAAATTCAGCTATCTTCTAGATCTACTAGAAATTCAGTTAGAATAATTAAAGTACTGAATGATGTTTAAGTATGCTTTCAAGTATTTTGCAGATGAATGTAAGTGACCTGGAGAAAAATATACTAAACATTGAAGTTGTTCCATAAAATGAGAAAGTATAGTTTGAGAAAAATTCTTGAATAGGGACTGACTCGTGTGTTGGCCATAATCAACTGGCCATTGTGATCTATTTGCTCTGATTAAGATAGAGAAAAGACTGGGAAAGAGAAAAAGGCAGTGAAATTTCTTGCATGAGGTCTTAGTTCAGCAAGAACAGGAGCAATTGGTTTAAATGGATAGTCTTATGAGTCGGGACATCAATCCATTAGGAGTCAAGTACAGTAACCAATGCATCATCAAGAAACCATTCAACTTAAAGTCAGAGTCATAAAGATATACAGCATGGAAACAGACCCTTCAGGCCAACTCTATAGTGTCTATGCTGTCCAGATATCCTAAATTAATCTAGTCTGATTTGCCTGCATTTGTTCCTAATCCCTCTGAACCCTTCCTATTCAAATACACACCCAGATGCCTTTTAAAGGTTGTAATTCTACCAGCCTTTACCACCTCATCTGGCAGCTCATTCCATACTTGTACCACACTCTGCGTGAAAGAGTTGTCCCTTACTTAAAAGAGCCAAAATGTAAAACCACAAAGATACTCTGAAAAAGCTATTTGTAATGGACAATATTTAGAAACTGGCCAAACATTGCCTCTCAGAATCCCACAGAACTTCGAAACTGGACGTAAAACAGTCTTGATACTAGCAATGGGTAATAAAGTGACACAATGATAGACATCTTTCTAAGATTTTATCTCAGCCATTAGATTGTTGTGAACTGCTCTGAAACTGTAAGTAACATTTACTAGCTAATGAGTTACATGGGGCTAGTGTATGTGAAGGCACTTCCATATTCCTCAAAAATGCTAATCCTAAAGAACTGTTTGTTTAGAGCAAAACCTGCTGGCGTGTTAGCAGGATCTTCACTGTCGTATATTAATAGACTGTTCGTGAAGCCAAGATAGAAGATTGTTGCAATAGATTTGGGAAGGGGTTTGTGGTAATCATTGTCATGGGTGATTTTTTGCTAGTTTTAAGCAACTTTTGTTTTGCAGTAACTGGAATAATATAAGCAGCACTGTCCAGTATGGAAATATATTTAATATGAACTAAAACAGGACAACTATGCTAAAAGAACAGCAGTAACAGAGGCAGCTTTTCAGATAATTTTGCAACAGATTAGTGGTGTGAGTGCAGCTTAGATGATGCCAGACGAGTATTTGTGAGGATCATACTGAAGGGAGCAGCGTACTGATGTTTGTCAATTTATCAAGGTCACAATAAACTATTAAACAAAGAATTTTAAGCTGTGGCCCTTTTCTTCACCTTGACATGATCGTATTGAAGCTTGGATTTAAGAGGGGAGGTGAACATTCATGTATGCACAATAGGAGCCAATATAGGTAGCGAGCATGGGATGAACACGACTTCCCCAGATTCTTCTCTCATCAATTGGCTGGCTGGCATAGGAAAAAGTCTTTCTTAGTTCCAACTTTAACTGTATGATTGGACACCGTCGGGGTGATTAATATAAAATAAAGGGGAATCAATAATAGTACAACCTTAGTAAACGCCCAATCAGTCTGATTACCCTTTCCCTGATACGGGTTCCGATCAATCAACCTACTACAGCCAAGGATGGAGGCAGGAAATCAAACAATATGCAAGACTCAATCAGCCATTTAATGCTTGCACTAGTTCTGACAAAGTTCTTTTTGTTTTCCAATTTCCATTTTTTTTTAAATAACATCAAGAAAACTCACACAGAGTTTTGGAACAGGACAGGGATTAGGATAGTTAAAGGTTAACACAGTTCCCATTGCAGCACAACCTGAAACTACTTTTCTGCAAACTGTCAAAGATCTGAGTGCAAAAATTCTGACTGAGTGTTCCCAGCAGGAAACCATTATCAAGAACACAAGAGGACTGTTTGTAATGATTCTGCAGTCTTCATTTATACAGTGGCTCTTCTCGATATGTTTTTTAAAGTGTCTCCTCTTTTAATTTGCAAAATCATCTCTTAGCCAATTATTCAGACCTGTCTTCTATCCTATTATAAATCTTCCCTCTTGTCCTCATCACCCTCTCCCCTATCTTCCCTTACCTCTGTACTTGGTTAAATGCTTTTTCTCAATACAGTAGCGCCTCGACTTACGAACTTAATCTGTTCCGGGATCCGGTTTGCGAACTGAAAAGTTTGTGAATCAATTTTCCCATTGTTCGGATATTCAAAGCGCGCGGAGCAAAGCAGAACAATTACAATGAAACCACGAGCTTTTTGCGTCGCACCTTTGTTTGTACCTTGAATTTCATACATACGTTGAAGCAAAATTTTACGTACAATCATGTTCGTAAACCGATTTGTTCATGAACGGGGTCGTTTGTATGTCGAGGCGCTACTGTACTTGACAAAAAGTAATTGATCTGAAATGTTGTCCCTGGTTCTCTCCCCATACATATTGCAAGACCTGCTCAGTAATTCAAGCATTTTCTGTTTATTTTGTCAATATTTGTGCATGGGATGGTGCAATACCACTTCAGTTTTGATCAAGCTGTGTGTGATGTGTTCCGATGGCTTGTTGAACATCCTTACTGCTTTGGGCTGCATTATTAAGGGGATTTGTTTTCAGGGAGGTGTGATTCAGGTTCATCCTATTTATAGCTTGGTGTAAAATAAGTTGTTCCTTTTTCCTGATTTCTCAGTTGACTATGACATGCATTGCACACAAATATCCTCAAACATAGAATCAACTCATTTAATTGCATTTTTGTGGGCAATGCAGAAGATTTAAACTTAAAATGCCACGCAAAACTTTCTTTACAGATTGGCCTTTATGAGAGTTAAGCAAAAAGGAAAAGAAAGTTTATCTCAGTTGTGCAATATTTAGAAAGGAGGAGATCCACTTGGCAGCTTCCCAACCTCCATCTGTCACTCAAGGTGATAGGGTGTTGCTGGTAACTGGTTGCATCACACCCTCCTGATGGCTAAGGTGTAAAATGCACATTGGAAATGTGTGATATTAATGTGAACAGTCTGGGATGTGGATGATTCAACAAATGAGTAATTTTCACTTTCCGCTAGCTAAATTACCACAAACAAAAGACAGCAAGATCTGATTCATGCATTTTTTTTTTGCTGAGTCTGAGTTGTGTTGAGTCATTTGTCCACCACAAGGCTTGGCAAATTTTTTGCCATATCTTGCCATTTTGTCTCATTCGCATCCGATACTCCCACGTATGTCACGTCTATTGTCCACCCCAGTTTCACCACGTGCTGTTCCCAGAGCAACTCGCCACTCGATGGAAATCCACCAAACATTGGCATCCCTGTGCCTGCTTCATCTTTCAAAAGTTGCTCTGATCTGGATAAACTTTGGCAATTTGAAGCTGCCCTGCTTGTTCATGGGCAGAATCTCATGGGTGTTGGAGCCAGGGAAAGTGACACTATGATTCTCCAACAGGGATCTGGAAGTCCTGGTGGATGGTGCAGAGGCAAGGAGTCCTGGAGGGCCAGCTGAGGGAGCCACATCACACTGACCCTAGCAGCCTGGTCTGAGTCATAGAGATGTACGGCATGGAAACAGACCCTTCAATCCAACTCATCCATGCCGAGCAAATATCCTAAATGAATCTAATCCCATTTGCCAGCATTTTGCCCATATCCCTCTAAACCCTTGCTATTCATTTCCCTATCCAGATGACTTTTAAATGTAATTGTACCAGCCTCCACCACTTCCTCTGGCAGTTCATTCCATACACGTACCACCATTTGCAAGAAAATGTTGCCTCTTTGTTCCCTTTTAAACCATTCCTCTCTCACCTTAAACTTATGCCCTCTGGTTATATCTTTTCCGTAGCAGGAAGACCAGAATTGAATGCATTATTCCAAAAGTGGCCTAACCAATGTCCTGTACAGCTGCAACAGGACCTCCCAACTCCTATACTCGATGCTCTGACCAATAAAGGCAAGCGTATCCCAGGTCAGTGCCATCTCCACGATCCAGGGGAATTGTCAGCGGAGCCATTCCATAGGTCATTGACCTTCTTCGCTGCACAGTTTAATTGCCACATTCTTCTCTCTGCTCCTTCACACTCTCCCCATCTCTGCTACTGCACCAATCTCCCTCCAAGGCTCATGATCACTCACTCTCACTATTGCCTTAACATCTTCCATAACTCACTTCCACTCCTTACCAACCTGTTCTACTGCAAATCCTTTGCATGCTCCCTCATTCCCTTGAACATTTTAATCCTCCTGTACCAGGGCTAACAGCCACGCCTCCCACTATCATCTCATTTCATCCTTCTCTTTCTCCCATTACAGGAAAACACAGCTCATAGAAGAGCAGGGAGAGTCCTTCCAGGAGGAGGGATGCTGGACATTGTGATCCTCACCTTATACAAGGAGACAACCCTGGCCCTCACTGGAGAAGACTGGGACTGATCTTGTGAGAATGCATAGACATCCCAAAGTACCACCCTCTGCAGCTCTCACAGTAACCCCTCTGACAGTGTCATTCATTGCATGCCACTTCTAACCATTGGCCCTGACACCTTCCTCTCTCAGATGTGCAGATCCTGCTGCATGTCTGCCCATCTCCACAAAGAAACAGCCAGCTCCCCCAAAGGACATCTCCTCAACCAGTCAGGAAAAGAGTTCAGAGGACCCCGAGAATGTATCAGTGAGGCTGCCTTCTACATACCTTCCAGCCTGGTCACCTCAGTGGGAATGTTAGGATTCACGAGTGTCGGAGCATGATCTGGTGAGCACCTCACTGGGACATCTCTGCTGCTGGCTGAGGAAAAGATGGCTCAGAGGGCTGACACTCAGAAAGAGCAACCAAAGGCCAAGCAAGAGAGGAGCCCATCGTGTTGCCAATCACGCACATGTGCATTTGGGGAGGGAATCAGGAGATGCAAATGGAATGGACAAGTTAGTAACTCTACCCCTAGTGTAATGGCCCTTATTACCAAGAAGCTGTGTCAGTGCAACGAGTCCTGTGATGATGGTCTGTCCTCCTCTATGAATGGATTAGCAGCTGCCATGGAGAGTGAAGTCCACCACTCATCGGGTCTGCTGAAGAGGTACATCTCAGGCCAGAAGACTCCAGCTGCTCCTTCCATGCTCACAAGGAGATAGGGCACTGCCAGGTGCCATCCAACGACCAGAGGAATTGCACAGAGGCCCCTCAGAAGTCTCCTATCAGAAGTATCCAGAGGTGGCTTCCATGTCAACCATGCCTGGCTCCCTGCAACACTTTGAAGTTCAAGTCAAGGTGGGTCACCTTGCTGCTGGTAAAAGGACTCTTCGCATGTCTGTCCCAGCCAGACCCCTGTATCATCCAATCAAAGCTCCAGAACAAACCACCTCCACATCCAAGCAGGAAGCAGTGAGTACACTCAGGTATAGTGGGAGGGAGGGGTGGAAGAAAACTGATTGAGGGCGCTCTGGTGATATAAGTGACAATGCACAGTGCATATCTTGTACTTGTGTTATAAGGAGCACTGTTTTGACCTTATATACGGTTATTTGGCTCTTTGCTTCGCCCCAAATGTTCCAACATGAAGCATAACTTCACAGCTCTGCACAAAGTACCCTGGATCCCACAGCTGTAGTGAGAGCCGAATGCAGCATCTAGAAACAAGAAAAACAAGATATGCACAGGGCAATGGATACTGCTGAAATCTTTGGCCCTTCTTCCACAACACAGGGAAGTGCAACACAAGCAGGTAGGGGGTGGGGGGGGCAATGCATTAGGGTGGCCAGGGATGAGGGACCCTGCAGGTCTGTGTCCTGCACTGTGCATGAATCCCTGTACAATGTTCTTTCCCTTTAAAAGCTCGAAAACCAGTTAGTCCTGATGTTTCCTTCCTCACAGGTTCAGCCACTGACCCCACCCACTCTATTTGCAGTCACAGCCATTTTCCACTCTATTGCACACTTCCAGTTTCCTGCTGCAGGAAAGGTGACAGTGAGCACTCCTCAGGATGGTAGCTTGTAGTCATCACCTCTGCAGATCAGTGACTAACATCCAGTCCCCTTTCTGATAGACCTTCCTGTGAACCCCTGGGCTTTGCCACTACAATTCAGGTTTTTATCCAACCCATCTACATGAGTCTGCACCTGCCCACCTTTCCCACCCAGCCCTGAGGTGACTTTGCCAAGTGTGGGCATACATTGTACCCCTCTTGGAGATAAGGTGCTTCTGACTGTGGGTGAATACCTCTCCTACATAACCCTCTTCCCAAGATTTACTATATCTCCCTTTACTGTTTCCTTACATCCTGCTCCCTTACTGAATTTGGGAGGTGAGTTGTTTGGAGATTTGTGTGCTACCTTCAACTCCTTGACTTCATCTCCGCATGTTCCTGACTAAATTTCTCAATGTGTTCAGTGCCTTTCCAAATGAACCGTCTGCACGTTGGTCATTTACAGCCTGGGTCTTCCATGAGTCAGTGGGAATGTTGGACCTTCAGGGATGCTTTGAGGGCATAAGTAACAACTGGATTAGGTTACATGCTCTCACAAAGCAGAATAGAGGTAAATTTACAGCATTTGTGTAACCCAATTTACAGGCTGGGCTTAATATTAATTCTTGTTTGTCAGTAAAAGTTGAACACATTTCAAAAACTGGTGAAAGAAACTCCCTCCGTATGTTTATCCAAAAAAAATATTAACAGGAAAAATCGCATCAGTATCAATTTTGTTATGAATTAACGTAGCATCTGGCTTTGCTTTTTAAAACGTGTTTACATATTTGGGATAGGCAATAAATGATAGGCTAGAAAGTTGACTTTAGAAAAGATTTGCAGTTGTATACAGTTAGTTCTGTTATAACATGGTGGTTGTGTTTCCATGTGACGTCGTGTTGTAGAAAATTGAGCAATAAAAGTTATGGGGCCTATGGGAGAAACTGGGTTTAGGGACTCCAGTTTAGCGAATCTGCCCATTACTAGTCAGTTACAGAAATGCTCATGAAATTTCCTAATGTATTGTTGGATTCTCGGCTCCTTGTGGAGTGAACTTTACCCACAACCCGGCTCTCTGTCATTAAACTGTGTGAAACTTCCCAAAGTGTCTTTTTTTGTCACCGAGTGAAATCTTTCTATTGAGGGAGTGGCCAAAGGGCTGTGATCCTCTGAACGGCTGGACTTTTGATGGCTCTCGAGTTTCTCTCTCTCTCTCTTCCCCCTCCTCGGCCCCCACCCCCTCAACTCTGTGCATGATCTCAGTAAGCGTTCCATCAAAATATTCCAATGTTCGTTTCCCCCACCTTAGTTGCAGATAGAAGCAAAGAAAAAAAAACACACGCACACAGACGTTAACCTGTTCCAATAGATGCGCCGGCAGGATAAACCACAACCGGCTGGTAATGCATGGGATGGAATCGCATAACAGCGAACGGGAGTTTTTTTTTAAAAGTCCGCAAAACATGTTACAGTCAAATTGCGTTTACGAAACCGGAGAACAACAAAGCTAGAGCTTTGTATTTGGCTTTCTATGTGGGCATTATTCCTTCCTGGATACGATGAAAAACTGTTTGACCACTTGGTGGCAACAGAATACTGTTTTCAATCAGATTCTCTTCAAAAATAGTCTGTCCATCGTTCGTAGTAGGATAGAAGGGAAAACAATAAATATAAAGTAAATATGCAGCGATATTGAAAATTTTGAGATCTCTGCCTCATCTAACCTGACAACTCAATGTATTACAGAGACAGTGCTGCACTCCCAGAGTTGACACTTCTTGACTGAGATATTAAACCAAGGCCCTTTCTACCCTTTCAAGTGGGTGTAATTGATTCCATGTCACTAGTCTAAGAAGTGATGCATTCACAGTATCTGTCAAGCAACACCATTGAGGCAGAGGGCAGGATTTTCCCAGGCCAGTGCAGGTCTGTTTGGGGCAGGGTGGGGAGTTGGAGTGGGATGGAAAAGTTCCACATATTAGCATACACTTTTCCAGCTTTCCCTGGACCAGCATTGAAAATCTGAGGGGAACTGGTTTGTATCTGTTGGTAAGTATTTAAAACTTGTTATAGTGAGTTGCTCTAGATTTGAGTTCTGGATTTGCCATTGGGATGAAATCTGTTACCCGGCATTTCCAAATTGCCAAACTCTGTGAGGTGAGAACATAAAGGGAAGATCTTCTCCATTGAGACTGATAAGCTGGGATGGTTTTCAGCCACTGGTGCTGATGAGTTCTAAAAATGGCTGTTGAGATAATGCTCTTCAATGCACTTCTCCTCTCATTCACTGCTTCACACGTGAGTGTTAACTTCTTGGAAGTCACTCTGCTGCCTGTCACTTCACTCCCTTCAGTTACACTTCCCTGTGGCCACTTTCCAATTCAGCAGATTATGCAGCTCCACTATCCACTTGTATTGAGGACCAGAAGTAGATGCAGCTCCAACACTATCTCCAGCAGTCAGAGAAGCATCACCACCGATATAAGTAGTTGCTTTCCCCTCAGACAACATGGACAAGTGGGATAGATATTGGAAGGAGACATAACCCCCAGCATAATGCCAAGAGGCAGAGGAGCAATCCTCCCAACAGGTCTGAGCACCAATGCCTCAGGCATCTCCGATTCGCATGGCAGGTCAGTGCTGCTTTCTGGAACAGTTAGTCACTTGTTGACAGTGGCCAACAAGAGGCCTGTCACCGCTGGCCATGTCTCTGCCTGTCATCAACTGTGCACTTTCTTCAGCTGCAAGAATGGAAAGGAGAGGTGTGAGTGTTCGGAATAGTCTCTGTGCAGAGTAGGAAAGGACACCATTTGTAGAGGATAACTGTAAGGTATGTGTGTGAAAGGCCAATCTGCTGAAAGTGTATATGAGCATGGCTGCTCAGATGTGGATGTGAGGTTTCTGATTGAGTAGAGAGGATTGAGTAGAGCAGTAAGGTACCTTGTGAAACAGACACAGAAATGGACCATTTAGCCCTTAAGCTTATTCCACAAGTTTGGCCTCAATTGCATATTCCTACCTCCTCCATCCCACCCTGCCAACCATTGACTCCCTCATAGATCAATAATCGGGCTAACAAAGTTATTCTGAGGAGTGTTATTCTAGAGATTGTTAGCTCTGTCAGAATATAAACTTGGTCAGGCCACTCATCCGTCAGTCTTCCTGAGGTCCTGGATTGTCCAACTACATTGTCTCAATGGAGTGACCACATCAAACTGCTGACTTCGTCAGTGACTTCAACCTGCCTGTCTGGAGAGGTTGGCCTCTTCCTTCTCTTTTAGAGATTTCACCTCACATTAGCCACTCACTCTGAGGCAGAACTTTTGGGGTAGAAGTGAGAATCCAAAAGAGTAGCCTGCACAGGTCGTCCCTCCATTCCTGTGGTTGCTTCAGCCTCAAAAATCCAAGTGCAAGTGAATATTTCTCATCTATACAGGGTCTTTTGAATGAAAGAATCCTGCCTTGGCAAATTGGATGGTTATCCCACCAACACCAACTTCTTCCCTTGATCACAGAACCTGGACAAGATGGCAATTGACTTCCCCTAGTTGAGAGTGATTCCTAGGTACAGAATTCAGTGAGCCATGTTTCAACAGTGACTAGCCCTCACAGTCTATTTCTTAGGTTGTGAAGCAGTTTATGATGTCCATAACATCAAGAAACATTTTATTTTTAGAGTATACTTCATTCAAAACATTTGGGTTGATTCTTAATAGGGATTTATCTCTCCAGGTCAAGGCAATACATTATCATTTAAAAGCGACCCAAAATTATCTTCACCAAATTCTGACATGAGATGAATGTGAATTTCTGGCAAAGATTGCTCTACAAAATATTTACTTTGCTGGATGTACGAATTTTCTCCCACAGGGACAATTCATTTGTGATATTGCTTATGAGAGGAAAGTAAAATCTGCAGAGTACAAAATTGGCTTTGTCTGATTCTCTCCTCATGATATTTCATTCAGAAAATCAAAATTAGGTTTAGTCTTCAGGTGAAGCTTTCAGGATTTCAAGGGTCAGGGATTCTGGAGCAGATCATGTGGAAACAGTTCAATTCTCTCTTGGAATATATTCTATCCTCATGTTTATACAACACTTTGATTTGATGTTATCATCAATGGTTAAAATTTTCATAGTTTACAAAAATATGCAAAGCAGTAAAATAGAGATGGTCACGCTGTCCATGCTGTTGAACCTGAAGAACCAGCAGATTAAGGTGGAACAAGTCATGGAACTATCACAAACAGGCACACAGTGTTGAGTTTTGTTCGGGAAGATGGGAGCCAATACAAGTTGAGAAGTGCAAGGTGGAAGGAAAGGGATTAGTGTGGGATACGATGTGGTGTTAGAATGAGAGTTTGTGTAGAGTGGAATTCAGGAAACTGTTCAGCAAGGCACCTGATTTGGAAAAGGGAAGTGTGGAGATATTTAAGCTTTACAGCTACTGTGGAATGAGACAAAAATGGAGGCAGGTGACATTGCTGAGGTGGAAGTTTAGGTAATCATAGTGATTGATGGATAGATTTTAAGTTTGATCAGAAAACCACCATTGGGTTAACCTTTGCAGTGTGCTCATAGAGAGATGTAGTAGTATAGAGGCATATACATTTGAGATGACCCGAACTGGATGGTTGCTGTCTTCTGGGAATTAAACCTAGTAAATGACAAAGGATGTCTGCCCTGATTAAACAAATTGAGCTAACATTTTTCACCATTACTATTGCATTTAGGGGCTACCATTGTCTTTCCTTCTGAAAGCTATCTACGTTTTTCTCTCTGTTGCAAAACTCTGTTTCATTTTAATTTCCCTTTATTCTCCAAGTTCCTAGGATGTGTTGTTGCTGCAGCATTCCTTATTATATGATGGATCCTTCCCACAGTTAAATTGATGAATGATACATCAGGTAGATTTGCTCCAGTATGTTCCTAAGGTTGGGATCTAAAGGGCCTGACTGGTTTAGTGTGATAGAGAAAAACCAACTGATAGCTAAACAAGAAGATGCTCTTATCTTAAACTAGATTTAGTTTATCGCAAAAGAGCAGTCAGATACAAGTTAAAAGGTATTATAGACACTAACTAAGACTACAAGACTCTATCTAGTCTGTTTCCTTTGAGATCCAGAGCTGTTCACCCACCCAAGTCTGTGTAATGTCTTCATTTTGGGCAGTGCTAATCCACTCCTCAACATTAACCCTTTCAGAGCCTAACACTTTGTACAACATTTATCTTTTGTGTAATTCCTCTCTCGAATATCCCTATCCACCATGCTGCAGAACTGAAATGATCTGAATCAGTCTAAAAATGATATTTTCTATGACTGTAAACATGGTGCATTATCACCCTTATCATTCTCTCTAACATGGTTGACTACACATTCGTGCCCAATGCCTCTTTGCCACTGTAGGTCTCAATGGCAATGGGGTTGCCCTGATTTGGCCTTATTCTTACCTATCCTGCATTAAATCCTACTCACCCATCGCACTATGCATGTTGACCTACTTTGGCAGGTCCTGCTTATTCCTAGCTCAACATCCGCTAAGGTACTGTCAACTGGTGAAATTAGTGAGAACATTGCATTGAGTGACCCATGGAGCACAAGGAAACTAGAAGAGTGTCAAGAGAATGATAATGTATTGGCTTCCCAGTGGAGGCTGACAAGAAAACTGCCTATGGCTTTCAAGTCATTTGCTACAGATCTGATAGTTAGTGGCCTGAGAAAATTGTATTGTGAAATGTTATATATGGAAATAAATTTACATTCTGCTGACTTTCCATTAAATAATTTATAATTATTCGTCCAGAATATTATAAGGCATGTTGAGAGTATGCAATTTGTTTCTTACATAGAAGAATAACAAGCTGGCAAGTACTTTTCTGCAAATCACCGTCAACTTTCATGAAATCAAAGTCACAGCTAGTGCAGTGGCATCTCCTTCCTGTTGATAGTTACAATTATCAGAAGTGTTAATACTGCCTACAGAATCTAGAATTGGCTGTTGAAGATATGCACACATTCCAAGATGTTTAACACAGCGTTATGAAACAAAATTTGACCCTGAGCAAAATAAAGAAATATTCAGGGAAGTGGCCAAAAACTTGGTCAGAGAGCAAGATTTTAAGGAACATCTTAAAGGAGAAAGAAAAGTTGAGAAGCAGAGTGTTGGAGAGAGGGAATTGCAAAGCTTGGGTGAGTGGGACTTGTTGTAAGTTAGGACATGGGCATCAGAGTTTTCAATGATTCTATGATTACATAAGGTAGAGTATCGGAGATAGGTCAGACAGCATTGGAATAGTCCATTCTAGGTGTAAACAAAGGCAAAGATCTCAGCAGTGGCAGAGCTAAGGCAGGGGTACAGTAATCATATCAAAGAGTTAGAAATATGTCTTAGGTATGTACTTATATGTGCTTGAAATCTCATCTTTCGGTCAGATAAAACACTGTGTTATGAACAGATTGTTTCAGTCTCACGCTGTTGTCAGTACTGGTGGAAGTTTAGGTAGTTAGAAGATGCTGGCTTCAGTCTTTCCATATGTAATTGTAGAAAATTTCTGAAATCAGTACAATAATTTTTCCATCTTCACCTCTGTTCCACATATTATTTTTGGATGATTACGATGTGGAATTGTGATATAACTATAAATTGTTGCAGTTTTTTCTTAGCTTTCTGCTTTCAAGCTCCTCCTTATCTTAGTCTGCTGTCATACTGTGGCTTAAATATCCCAAAGTAAAACATTTCAAGCGGCAGCTACAGAATCCAATCACAACTGGCAACCACTTGTTTAAGCATCACTCTACCTTTGATGTCAACATGTGGTAAAATATTCCCATTTCCCCCATCCAGCTTATTACAAGCAGAAATAAATGGTGAGTAACAAGTAGTCGTTCTAAAGTTTTATCAAAAAGATGTATTTTGGTGAAAGCAGAATGATGCAATGAGGTGTGTGCATTTAGGAAGTGCGATACAGTGTAAGCCAGGGTTTCGGAGAGTTCAAATATCCTGCCTTGGCAGTTAGAGAATTTAAACACAGTTAATTAAAATGAACATGGAATAGAAGGCTTGCATGACACCATCAAACTATTACATTGTTGTAAAAACTTAACAGGTTCAGAAATGTATTTTTAGAAAGGAAGCATATTGACCTGGTCTAGCGAAGGTGGAGTTCCAGACCCAAAGCAATGCAATAGACTCATAATCGCCTTCAGTTCAGGAGAAGCACACCACCCAATTGTCTTAAAACCATTACAAAAAGATAGATAATCCATATGCAATGATTTAGAAATGGGGCCAAACATCATCTAAACAAAAACAACTAAAATGGACATTAAATTCAAGTTTCAACACCACATCCTCTGAAGGAATTAAAAAAAAAGTTTGATGCAGGTAGTAACATCTTATTGCAGGTTATAGGACCTGAATCCCAGAGCTCCTCTCTCTCATGAACTCCGTTTCACTCTCTGTTCTCTCCTCAGAATGACTGTTTGATTCCCTTGGGGGTTGGTTATATTTATGCCTATGCTTGCAGCAGATGCAGTGCGTGACATTACGTTCTGAAGTGTTTTCCTCTGAGGCACTGGAAGCTCAGCCAGGATCTCGGGGAAATCCTAAAGAATTAAAAGATGTACGTATGTTAAGAAGCTGGCTGCAAAATACACTTCAGATACCGCTAACCCGGCTTAATATCGTATGCCACAGTACAATGAGTAAGTGAGTGAGAGAAAAACAGGAAAAGGATATTATTAGCTGTGAGCCTGGGGAGGGCTCCAATTTCACCCTGCATCATTCTCTCCATCAAAACCCAGTGTGGCCTTCTGAAGTGCATCGCACTCCCTCCGGTTGGCTGACACTGTCCTGCCAGAAGAGGCAGCATGTGGAAATGTTGGAAGTTTGAAGAGCGCCCACTGTGACACTCAGGAGTCCATGTGAGTAAACATACATTTTGCAGCTATATGTTTCAACAAGTTTATTTTGTAGATTCACCTTTACTGTCGCTATTGTTCCAAGAGTTCTGGTGATAATTGCTACTGGAAAATTTACCATGGAATGGAAGGAAATGCAGGGGTGGGCAAATGCCTTCATATTTGGTCTCAGCAAAGCTGAGAGGGAAGTCTTTGTTGCTTGATGTGAGGAAATGGTAGGTGGTCTTTGTTAGTGTTCTAAAACTGTCACTTATCTTCCCATCTGCTACACCTGCTGAAAGTAGAATGCAGCCTCTGTGTCTGTGATTGTCTGTGTCACCTTAAAATCACAACGCTGTACTGTGGTGATGGACCCTCAGCATTAGTAGGATCCTTGGTAGACCAGCTCCTGAAGGAGCATCTCCACAGCTCTGTCCTTACATGACAAGGTTCATAACGGAAAGTCTGTGTTTATTGGCAATGCCATCATTAGGATTACTGCAGTCCATGAGTGCGAAGGGTGAGACAGTTTATTTTCATAGAATCCCGACAGTGTGGAAATAGGCCATTTGGCCCAACAAGTTCACATCGACACTCAAAGAGTAATCCACCCAGACCCATTCCACTACTACCTTACTTGCTCCTTAAAAATACACCTAACTATGGGCAATTTAGCACAGCTAATTCACCAAACCTGCACATCTTTAGATTGTGGGAGGAAACCAGAGCACCCGAAGGAAACCCATACAGACATAGGGAGAATGCGTGAACTCCACACAGACAGTCGCCCAAGGCTGGAATCAAATCCTGGTGCTGTGAGGCAGCAGTGCTAACCACTGAGCCACTGTGTCAACCCCGCAGTGTTAAGCCAGACTGAATGTGAACAAACTATGACTGTGTCTGTTGCACCAAAATGTGTTCTGAGCAGGAAATAAGTAACCAAGTCACAACAGTTTATTGCATTAAATGTAAAACTAGTTGTAAAATCCAGGAAAACACAGCAATAGTAATAACCAGAATGTAAATCACTTTGCAAAACAACCCTCTGTTAAGTAGCCTCTGAGTTACATTATACTGTGTCTGTATGAAGACCTAAATCTTACAACAAATTTAACTTGTAATTAATCCTGTCTAAACATCAAGGGTGCAACTGCAAATGTACCGGTGGATTAGAGTGGTCAGCTTTGTGTTGGGGACATTTACAACATTACGGAATGCTGAAAACAAAAAAATGCTATTGATCACAGCAGGTCAGGCAGCATCCATGGACTGAAAGCAAACTAACATTTTGGGTCAAGTTGGTTGTTCATCAGAGCTAATGTGAAGTGTGGAGCTGACAGCATTTATGCAGTTGTCTGGGGGTTGGGGTGCTGAGGGCGACAGGATGTTGATAGTGCAAATTAAGTGATCATATTGTGAGAATGGCAGAATAATGGTGTGTCTTTATGGAATACTGTACCTTTTCCTCCTGTTCATGGCTACTTACTGACCACTGATCATCCCACTGGCAACAAAATGTGTTTCTGCTTTGATTTGGAGATGCTGGTGTTGGACTGGGGTGTACAAAGTTACAAGTCACACAACACCAGGTTATAGTCCAACAGGTTTATTTGGAAACACTAGCTTTTGGAGAGCTGCCCCTACAACCACCTGAGGAAGGAGCTGCACTCTGAAAGCTAGTGCTTCCAAATAAACCTGTTGGACTGTAACCTGGTGTTGTGTGATTTTAAACTTATTTCTGCTTTAACCAACAGTTGGGCAAATTGCCAATTATCTCATATTCCCTTTGCCCATACTCCTGTCCCTGGCACTAAATCACTAATTCAGTATGCTGCCAGTGACAAACCATCCAGGTTCAGAATTTGGATGAGATATACCTGTCAGATCAAAGACCCAGGGTGAATTCCCACCTTCAAGAATAATAGGGCTAATTGGAGAAAAAAAGAAGAAACAATTCTCATCCATGTAGCACCTTTCATGGCCTCAGAATATCCTGAAGTGTTTTACAGTCAATTAAGTACTTACAGTAAAAATAGAGTCATTGTTGGAAAGTAGGAATCCCATAGAACCTAAATTCACAAAGTAAGACCCTACACAAACCACCATTGGCATTAGTTGAGAGATCATTGTTGGCCAGGACACGAGGAGGACTCTCCACCATGATGTTGTTACCTGGAAAGGCAGAGGGAGCAGTGGTGCAATATCTCATTCAAAAGCCTGCGCTACATAGAGTTTACCATTCCCTCAGAACTGAAGAGTCGGCCTACATTGTGCACTCACATCCTTGGAGTGGGACTTAAACTCACATCTTCAGACGCTTAGGCAAATAATTTTTTGTTATACGTCCATGGGGATACAAGCATTACTGAACTACCCTTGAGAGGATGATAGCAAGCTGTCTTCTTAAACCACAGCAATACATCTGGAACAGGTGTACCGAAAGTGCTATTGGGAAGGCAGTTCCAGGATTTTGACCCAATAACAATTGAAAAATTGAAGCTACACTTCCAAGTCTGGATGATGTGTTGCTTAGAGGGGAACTTGCAGATGGTGAGCAATTGCAGCCTTCACGTTTCGGGTGGATGATGGTGTAAGTTTGAAAGATGTTATGTTTTGGTTTCTTTTTCTGTGTTTTAAGATGGTGCCGGAGAGTGGCTACACAAGACAACACTTTTCACTTGTAACAAAATACAAGTGACAATAAATAAATCAAAATCAAATCAAATAAATCGGGTACTGTTGAAGGAGTATTGAGGAGTTGCTGCAGAATATCTGATAAATAATGTGCACTGCTGTCACTGTACATTGGGAGTGGAGGAGTGACAATAGTAGATGAAGTGCCAATCAAGTGCACTGTTTTGTCCTTGATTATGTCAAGCTTCTTGATTATTGTTGGAGCTATATTCATCCATCATATTCCCGACTTGTGCCTTCTTAGAACTACCTGTGAGCAGTCAGGAGGTGTATTATTTGAGCATCTGGCCTGGTTTTATAGCCACCGGCTGATGCAGTTCAGTTCTTAGTCTATCATAACCCCAGTCTGCTGATAAAGGGGGATTCAGTGATGGCAATACTGTTGAATGTTAAGGAACAAAGATTAGGCTCTCTCCTTAGCTACTGCTAAACCAAACTGAGGTTAGTTGGCAAGATATAATGGGGCAAAAAGAAAGTGAGCACTGCAGATGCTGGAGATCAGTGTCAAAAAGTGTGGCGCTGGAAAAGCACAACTAGCAGGCAGCATCTGAGGAGCAGGATAGTCAACGTTTCGGGTATAAACTCTTCATCCGGAACTCTGAAGATATAATGGGGATCAGGAGAAGCCAGTGTTATAATGTTAATGTCACTGGACCAGCATTCCAGAACCCCATGCTAATGAGGGACTCATGTGGTGCAGTGGTAATGAATCCAGCCCTCCCAGCTCCAAACTGGAGACAGGAGGGCTGGATTCAAGTCCCACTTACTCCAGAATATATCTCAGACCAGGTTAATTAAAATACCATTGGTGGGGATCAGCATTCCCAAAGTATGGAAGTACAGTGTTTGCAATGCCAGCCCAGAGCTGAATTTCAGGGAACTCTTTCCATGTCCTTTTACCCAGGCCACACCACAGGCCAGGTCACACCTGGGCTGTTTTCATTACAGACAACCCATTTTCACCCACTCATGGCCCCTATTATCAGCTTTTCTGTCTCCCAGTCTGACCATCTTCCAACCCTTTGTCCAACCACTGTTTTCTCTCTCTTTCTCTGAACTGCATCTCGAGACATTCTTTACCCCTCACCCCGCCCCACTCCCACTTTCGGCATCTGCACCCCACGGTCCTAGCTTCAATCAGTTCTGAAGAAGGGACACTGGACCCGAACCGTTAACTCTGCTTTCTCTCTCCACAGATGCTGCCAGACCTGCTCGAGTTTCTTCTGGTTTTGTTTCAAACCTGTTGCATTGCTCAGCTCCTTACTTTTTGATTAATTTTACTTGTTATAAGAAGTGGACTTCACTTTGAAGCTCCCAATAATGTGGAACCTCAGAGCACCGCAACAGGCCATTTGGCCCATCATTTCTGTGCTAGGCCAATCGTCTCATGGTTGCCCTGACCCCTCTGCCCTGCATTTCTCTTGTTTTCAAGTATTTATCTAATTCTCTTCAAAAGTTACTGCTGGATTATTTTGCGTCACCCCCATCTGACACGGTATCTGGATGATTAAAATGTGATTAATCCTCCGCACTTTTCCATGTATTCCTCCTTAGTGGTTTACAGCTGTTTTTCTCTCTCTCTCTCTAGATCTTGCCAGTGTGCTGCCATTCAGTAGAGCTGTCCCCAGCCAGCTTATTGATGGCTTCATCAGGTACCATCCTCCAGAGGGGTTACAGCCACACAGCCAGTGAGTGCCGAGCTATGTTCAACCAAAACGCAGCCGGCCAGCCAGCTGATGGGACAGGATAGAGGGAGAACTTGCCGCTGGAAGTGAAACGGGGCACTTTCTCACTGCTGTTCAAGCGTCAGGGCTAACGGTGCTCCGAGACACAACTTCCAACTGCTCGCTCGCTGGCGTGAACTGGAGAAGGTAAGGGGGCAGCAATTCTCAGGGGCTAAACCGGACCTTTTGTTTTGTAAACAGCCTGCGGTGTGACTCTTAAAGAAACCCGGTTGCGGAAAGAGGCGCCGAGGTGTTCACAATAACTGCTCAAACTGCATCTTATTTTTGTACTGACTTGTATTGTCAGCATTAACTTGGGGGGGGGGGGGGGAATGCTGAAACACGAGTCTTTTCCGTGATCAGTGACCAACAGGTTGTCCAACAAAAAGGGAGAGTTTTGCTGACCCAGTCTGGGAAGCGGATTAAAATGAGGCATGAGAGTTAAACTGCGCTGCTATTGAGCCCTCGGTCAGAGGCAATGTCCATTCAGACGGCAAATACCCCGTGAATATGGAATTTCTCAATTTAAGTCCCATTTCACCTCTACGTCAATGATTTATTGAAAGTAAATCCACAGTCTTTCGGGATCTCAGCCCTGACGACTAAAGTGCGAATCTACGAAATCTGATTTCACCGGATATCATGCCTTTGGTTCAGCCTGGGGCAGTTTATTTTTCCCTGGATTTTGGGGCAGCACGTAAGTAAAAAGACTTTGTATCGTGCGTTCAGTGAATGTGCTTTCAAAGAGTCGGTGAAATTCTGATTGAAATGCTGTAATATAGGGAATGGAGCCATATGGGCATATGGCTGTAATATAGGGAATGGAGCCATATGGGCATTATATCCACTGTGATATAATGCCCATATTTTTGGGAGGTGGTTTGAAGGGGAAATGTCCAGGACGCCAGAGGGAACTGACTTGCTCTTCCTTCAAATAGAGTGTCCTGATTCATTAAACACCACCTGAGAGAACAGAAAGGTTAGAGGTCTAGTCTGTTTTCTAAAGGAAGGGACTTCCAACAGTGCAGCATTCCAGTAGTACTGCACTGAAGTGGGATTTAGACTTAGATTAGATTAGATTCCCTACAGTGTGGAAACAGGCCCTTCGGCCCAACAAGTCCACACCAACCCTCCGAAGAGCAACCAACCCAGACCCATTTCCCTACATTCGCCCCTGACTAATGCACCTAACACTATGGGCAATTTAGCATGGCCAGTTCACCTAACCTGCACATCTTTGGACTGTGGGAGGAAGCCGGAGCACCCGGAGGAAACTCATGCAGACATGGAGAGAATGTACAAACTCCACACAGACAGTTGCTCGAGGCAGGAATTGAACCCAGTTCCCTGGCGCTGTGAGGCAGCAGTGCTAACCACTGAGACACCGTGTCGTTATTTGTGTACATTTAAGTTTTAACTGTTTTTCTGACAACGATGTTTAAAATGTGACTGTAAAGCAGGGTAAACCGTGAAATGGGGCACCACAGCATATAGTGTACCTCCTCAACCAGTTAAAGATTGGGAAATGAATGTGAAACTGAACATAGATAGCCATATAAATACTTTGGCTCTCAGAGCAGGTCACAGGCTAGGAAACCCACAGCAAGCACCTCCCATCTTCACTCCCCAAAACCTGTCCACAAGACACAAGTCAGGAGTGTGATGGAATACTGTCCACTTGCCTGGATGGGTGCAACACTCAAGAAACTAGATGCTATCCAGAACAAAACAACCAACTTGATTAGCACCACATCCACTCCCTCCACAACTAATGTTGAATAGCAGCAGTGTGTACTATCTACAAAATGCACTGTGAAAGTTCACCAAGGCTTCTGAGACAGCACCTTCCAAACACGCAACTACTTCTATATAGAAAGATAAGGGTGGCAGATACACAGGGAAACTGTGTTGTGCAAGGTCCTTTCCAAGCCACTTATGATATTGATTTGGAAAAAAATTGATTTTCTGTCTGTGTTGCTCTGTCAAAAACCTGGAACTCCCTCTCTAACAGCATTGTGGGTCTATCTACAGCACATGGACTGCAACAGTTCAAGAAAATAGCTCATCACCACCTTCTCAAGAGCAACTTTGGGGGGAAAGGGGCAATAATTGCTGGCACATCCAGGGACTCCCCCAGCCCTGTGAAGAAATAAAAATTCAGCAGGGGAAGAAATGAGAAAAGGTTGTCTTAAAGGATGTGAATTCAGTGTCAAATCAGACAAAGAAAGAAATAAAGAGAGGAAATTATTTGGATTAAGGTGGAGAAAGTAAGAAGGACGAAGGAAGACAAATTAAAAAAAAATTAAAATTTGACTTTCTTAATATCTCCAAGAACAATTCACAACTGAAGAAATGACACTGTATATTTAATACTATTTACGTCCTGAGCAAGATTTGGAATGGCTATCATTAACACTTATCACATTGTGAAAATGATAATTACTAATCTTAATTTTTTGTGACTTGAAGATGCTGGTGTTGGACTGGGGTAGACAAAGTTAAAAATCACACAACACCAGGTTATAGTCCAACAGGTTATTTTTTTCCTTTTATTTCTTTTTCTTTTTTTTCCCCCACACGACTGCAGTTAGGCGGTAGTGTGGGGGAGAAAAAAGAAGAAGAAAAAAGAAAAAGATAAAGAAAAAAATAACCTGTTGGTCATGCTTATTTTTCCCCAGCACCCATGATGTGTATGTGCAGGTGTGAGACTCAGTGAAAGACACAAGGTGTACAAACCTTTATTCAATTTCCACCACCAGGAAGAAAGAAAACACCTAAGTGGCCAGGGACAAGCAGTGCCCTTCATATCAAAGGGCAATGCTGTGTGATCAAACAGTGAAGGGGAGGGCAGGGATTAAATCAAAATAGAGTTGGAGGGGAAATAATATGCTCTCCAAGAGGTTATTTGGAAGAAAAAAGAAGAAAAAAAAGATAAAGAAAAAAACCTGTTGATTGTGGCCTGTGGGTCATGAAACTGAGGATCCAATTGCAGAGAGTGGGGCTTATTCCGAGATCACTCTCGAGGGGAGAATGTATAAGCGTGTGTGTGTGAGAGAGAGAGATGGAATATGTATCTGTGAGCGGGTGCATGTGTCAACACATACATTGCAACCACCTGATGAAGGAGCAGTGCTCTGAATGCTAGTGCTTCCAAATAAACCTGTTGGACTATAACCTGGTGTTGTGATTTTTAACTTTGTGCACCTCCAAATCATATCTTGAGAATATAATTTAAAAGAAGTTCTGGGGTTTAAATATCAAAGAACAAAATTCAGCATATCCCATTATAAAATATGAAAGATTTAAGACATTGGACTCCTTTGGCTATAAATTCTGTGATCATGATCTTATCCTCCACAACCACCTGATGAAGGAGCAGTGCTCCAAAAGCTAGAGCTTCCAAATACACCTGCTGGACTATGACCTGGTGATGTGATTTTTAATGTTTTGTGGTAAGCTTAGTGGGCGATTAATGTACAAATGCAACAAATTCATGAAAGCAAAAGGAGGTTAGTGCAAGGTGTCACTTTCCTGAATTTGGTAGGAGAATGGATTGGAATATAGGAAGTGTAACTCTTAGATTCACAAATGGACGGAGATGGAAAATAGCAAACTATAGACTAGTTATGCTAACATCTGTCATAAGTAAATGCTGGAATTGCTAAATTTGCTAATGTAGAAAGATAGGCAGGAAAGTAAGTTGTGAAGAGGACATAAGGAGGCAACAAAGAGATATAGATAAGTAAGTAAGCAAAGATTTGGCATATGGGGAATACGGTGAAAAAATATGAAATTGCTCATTTTTTGCAGGAAGAATAAAAACAAATCATACTTTCTAAATGATGAGGAATTGCAGACCTCCCAAATCCAGAAGGCTCCAGGTCCCAGCACTGAAAGGCAAAATGCTAATGTACAGGTACAGCAAGTAATTAGAAAGGCAAGGGAAGGTTGATGCTGATTTTAGGTGGAATAAAATATAAAAGTGTGGAATTTCTGCTGCAGTTGTACAGGGCATTGGTAAGATCACATCCTGGTTACTCGATATATTTTCATTGCCTGATTTGATAAAATAATTAATTGCATTACAAGTTGTGCACAGAAATATCACCTGACAGATTCCTGGGATACTGGTGTAATCATATGAGGGAAGGTTAGACAGATTGGACGTTTATTGATGGGAGTTTATAAGGATGAGAGTTGATCTTATTAAACCATATAAAATCCTGAGGGGAGTTGATAGGGTGTATTGAAATCATACTTGTCCTTCTGGGAGAGGCTAGAACTAGGGACCACAGTTTAAAAATAGGGAGTCTCCCATTTATGATGGATAAAAGGAGAAACATTTTCTTTCAGATGTTCATGAGCCTGTAGACTTCTCTTCCTCAGTGAGTGTTAAAGAGTGTGGGTGTGTGTATGTATGTGTCCACCAGACATCCCAGTACACTTTATAGCAAGAAATTCCATTTGAAGTGTCATCAATGTTGTCATGTGGGAAACATTACAGATAATGTGTGCCTAGTAAGTATCCACAACCAGCAATATGATGATGAACAGATCATTTGCCTTTCAGGGGTATTGATTGAGGGATTAATGTCATAACACCAGGGATAGCTTCACTTTTCTTTCTCATAATACTACCCTGAGGTTGTTTTCACCTACCTTAGACAGATAAGAAGGGAACTTTGTTGAACAGCTAATCTGAAGGACAACACCTCTGACTATGCAGCATTCCCCCACTACTACACTGGAGTGACAATCTCTGTGCTCAAGGTTTGGTGTGAGATCTGAAACCAGAATCTCTAACAGAGGCAAGAGTGCTATCTCCTGAGCCAAGCTTACTATGTATAGCTGGTAAAGAAGGCATATAGCATGCTTGCCTTTATTGGGAATTGAGTGTAAGAGTCAGGATGTCATGTTGCAGCTTTATAAGATTTTGGTTAGGCCACACTTAGAGTTTAGCATTCAGTTCTGGTCTCCACATTACAGAAACGATGTGGAGGCTTTGTAGAGGTGAGAGATTTACCAGGAGTATAGGGTACATCCTATAAGGAGAGGCTGGAAAAACCTCTGAGGTGGTGGAGCCTGATGGGAGACTTGATAGAAGTCTATAAAATTATGAGATGCAAGATAGGGTTGATAGTCAGAACCTTTTTCCCAGAGTTGAAATGTCTACTACTAGGGCACAAGCATATAAGGCAAGAGGGGGGAAGCTCGAAGGAGATGTGAGAGGCAAGTCTTTTTACACCGAGATTGATAGGACTTTGCAATGTGCTGTTGGGGATGATGCAGAATGCAGATAAGAGAGTTTAGGGGACTTTTAGATAAGCACATAAATATGAAAGAAATGGAGGAATATGGACCAAGAGCGGGCAGAAGGGATTAGTTTAATTAGGTATCATTTTCAGCACAACATCATGGATGGAAGGCTCCATTCCTCTGCTGTACAGTTCTGTATTCTATGTTTATTGCAACCCTGCAGTCATTTAATTCCTCTGTATTGGACACTAAGCTCTGAAATTCCTTCACTAGATAGTTCTGTGGCTCTGTCTCTCTCACTTTCCTTACGATACTTTTAAAACCTACCTCTTTAATTGTGTATTTAGTCATCTCCCCTAGGATCTATTTATTTAGCTCACTTATTCTTTTCTGATAAAGCACCTTGAAATGTTTGGCTCCTTTTGCAATGTTAAAATGTTGCTATAGAAATGCAAGTTATTGTTGTTCCTGAACAGCACAGTGGGCTGGGCCCCAGGTGATGATTCAGAATCAGAGGCAAGTAGAGGAAAATCTGGTTTAAGCAATGTATTTGGGATTTGGAATACATTGTGATAGGGCAGTGTTTGCAGATTCAATAAGGTAAAAACAATGACTGCAGATGCTGGAAACCAGATTCTGGATTAGTGGTGCTGGAAGAGCACAGCAATTCAGGCTGCTCGTCGGATGCTGCCTGAATTGCTGTGCTCTTCCAGCACCACTGATCCAGAATTTGCAGATTCAGTAGCCATGTTTGAAAGGGAATTACTTGAAAGAGGCTACAATCTGTAGGATATGGGAGGGAATGAGGAGTGGATCTTCAAAAGCATCAGCACTGATCTGACGAGCCTATGGTCCTCTTTGGTGCTGCCTTATTCAAAAATTCTGCTTTAAGTTCCTACAATAACTAGAAGAGCAAACAGCGCACAAAACTTTCTAACAAGAACAGAATTGGCTAAAATGGATTGTAACAGGTTTAAAGCTGTTTAAATAAGGTAGAGGAGTAACTGGCAGCAAATGAAAAACACTCACAGTAAAAATAATGCAGTTACATTTCAATGAATGATCCTTTTAAGATCCTAACTCAGGCCCATCTTCATTTTCTCTATTTCTCTAAGAACAGATTGTATTTAGTCTCTCTTCAAAATTTATGCCCTGTTTCTGCTGTAAATTGCAGTCTGGAATGGTCCAAATTGCCTGCACAATCTGGTTTGCAAATGATAGTAAGCATGCTGCCAAATTTTAGAAAGCAAAATGAATATTCTTCCAGACCTTTCTGTGAAGTGGTCTACCTCCACATTATGTAGGAGCAGGATTCATTGAAATTCCTTGTCCCTTTTTCTGCATTGCATTATGACCCTTTGTTTTTACATTTCAGGTATTTTCATATTATTTTTATATTAAGATAAACCTCATTTTTTCTCCCTCCAAAAATCATTGAATATCTATGTTTAAACAACAATTGATCAGGCACTGAAGCTGCTCTGTTTTATTTTAGAGTATTGCAATGTTACAGTTGTGATATATTTACAAATTCATTGTATTTAGCTCAAGTTTCTGTTGGTAAACCTACTCTATTTAGGACCATAGTTTACAGCCAAAGAGTCCATTGTACTGTGTGTTTGTAAGCTAGTCCAAAACTAATTCATTGCATTGTTTTTTTTTCTATGGCCCTGTTATGTTTTAAAATAGTTCTCCAATTTTCCTGTGTAAAATACATTAGTCTTTGTTTCCATCACTAACTGTGGAAAAGGATCTATGTTTCAATACTTTCTATGCAGATTTCTCCTAACTTAAAGTTATGAGAGCGAAGGGAGTTGTTATTAACACTGCATTGCTGCCTTGGAAAACAGTCCATTTAAATTCATAACCTTTCATAGTTTCATAATTATCTTAAACTCCTCTTGCCCTTCTCTGAACCAAAGAAAATGATCCTAGTTAACTCAAGAGTCTCCTCAAAAGAATATTCCAATTCTTGGCACCGTCCTGGTGAAAATACATTGTATACTTTCTGCAGCTTTAATATCCTCCTTTTATAATAGTGCTCAAAAGTTCACACAGCGCTCTAATTGGCCTAACCAGTGTTTATTCGAAATGTTACCACTGCTTTAGTTTTCTACTGTATGTCACTGTTCAATTAACCCCAAGTTTAGCTGGATTTTAAGTGTATTTATCGACTTGTACTCACATTTCCAGGCTATCAATTTTACGATAATGGTAAATATGGATTGTCAAATTTTATTTTCCCACTTCAGATTGCTACATTTGACATCAAAATATATTTTCTTTTAAAAACCAAATACTGACTCAAACTGGCTACTGTAGTCACTTGACCATAGATTGAGGCAAATCCAGGGGTCTTATGAGGAATAAATAAAGGCAACTGAAAGAAATAATGACAGTATATAAAGACTTGAGACAAGGCAATTCAATCAGACTCAAGAAATGTGTAAATCCTGTTTAATTTCCACTGGTATGAAAACTTCATATATTGTGGTCCTTCATATATACTGTGGTCTGCAAAGTTTTGGAAAGAATTCTGAGGGATAGGATTTATGAGTATTTGGCAAAGCACAGTGTGATTAAAGGCAGTCAGTATGGCTTTGTGAGGGGCAGGTCATGCCTCACAAACCTTATTGAGTTCTTTGAAGAGGTGTCAAGACAGGTCGACAAAAGTCGAGCAGTGGATGTGGTATATATGGATTTCAGCAAGGCATTTGATAAGGGTCCCCAAGGTAGGCTCATTCATAAAGTCAGGAGGTATGGGATACAGGGAGATGTGGCTATCTGGATTCAGAATTGGTTGGCTGACAGAAGGCAGAGAGTGGTTGTAGATGGAAAGTATTCTGCCTGGAGGTCAGTGGTGAGTGGTGTCCCGCAGGGCTCTGTTCTTGGGCCTCCGCTCTTTGTAGTTTTTATAAATGACTTGATGAGGAGGTTGAGGGGTGGGTTAGTAAATTTTGCAGATGACACAAAGGTTGGAGGTGTCTTCGACAGTATAGAGGGCTACTGCAGGCTGCAGCACGACATAGACAGGATGCAGAGCTGGGCTAAGAAATGGTAGATGGAGTTCAACCTGGATAAATGCCAAGTGGTGCATTTTGGAAGGTCGAACTCGAATGCTGAATATAGGATTAAAGACAGGATTCTTGGCAGTGTGGAGGAACAGAGGGATCTGGGTGTGCAAGTGCATAGATCCCTCAAAGTTGCCACCCAAGTGGATAGGGTTGTTAAGAAAGCATATGGTGTTTTGGCTTTCATTAACAGGGGGATCGAGTTTAAGAGCCGTGAGGTTTTGCTGCAGCTCTACAAGTCCCTGGTGAGACCACACTTGGAATACTGTGTCCAGCTCTGGTCGCTCTACTATAGGAAAGATACAGAGGCTTTGGACAGGGTGGAAAGAAGGTTTACCAGGATGCTGCCTAGACTGGAGGGCTTGCCTTATGAAGAAAGGTTGAATAAGCACTGACTTTTCTCTCTGGAGAGAAGGAGGAAGAGAGGAGACCTGATTGAGTATACAAGATAATAATGAGTGGAATAGATTGAGTCATTAGCCAGAGACTTTTCCCAGGGCAGGATTGACTGGTACAAGGAATCACAGTTTGAAGATATTAGGAGGAAGGTATAAAGGAGACATCAGAGTTCTTTTCACAGAGAGTTATGAATGCATGGAATGCGTTGCCAGCGGACGTGGTCATTGGGGACATTTAAGTGACTGCTGGACATGCACATGCACATGGATGGCAGTGAGTTGAGGAGTGTGTATGTTAAGTTATTATATTTTACATTAGAATTAAACCTCGGCACAACATCACGGGCCAAAGGGCCTGTTCTGTGCTGTACTTTTCTATGTTCTATGTCTATGTTCTATCTAACTCAGTTAGGCAGCTTGGAAGAACATTGAAACTAAACCAGGGAATGCACATGAATGCACAAGACAGCTAACGATCTGCATCCATGAACACCGACTAGCCACGAAACGACACGACCAGCTATCTTTAGTAACCACACATGCAGATGACAAGCAACATGAATTCGACTGGGACAACACTACTATTATAGGACAAGCCTAACAGAGAACAGCCAGGAAATTCCTAGAGGCATGGCACTCATCCACCAATTCAATCAATAAGCACATCGATCTGGACCCAATATACCGACAACTGCAACGGACAGCTGGAACTGACAACCGGAAGCGGCAGATTCAAACCACTACAAATGCCGGAGGAAAGATCACAGAAGCGCTTCACAGGAGGCTCCCAAGCACTGAGGATGTCACCTAGACAGGGGACGAAACATCTGCAACATAAATTCCCAGCTCAGCGAACAGAACCACAACATGGAGTTTAGCGGTGAGCTAAATCTGCCAGTTACTTGGTTTGGTTTCATTGCCAAATCTTCCTGATGTCCAGCTTGTTTGGCAAATTTGACAACCTGGGAGTTTAAATGAGGTGAGTTGCAGTGTTAACAGGGTGCTTTTTAAGTAATAATGGCCATCGCTTAGCAACTCACCGCTGCCAAGAGAGTCTCACCAGGTCGCTTGTGAAAGTATAAAAATGTCTTAAGCAGCTCCTGTTACCAAAATGGGCCTCACTGTACTTGTCAAGATAAGAGTGGTGCCGGAAAAGCACAGCATGTCAGGCAGCATCTTAGGAGCAGGAAAATCGATGTTTCGGGCAGGAGCCCTTCATCAGGAATCCTAATGAAGGGGTCCTGCCTGAAATGTCAATATTCTTGCTGCTCGAATGCTGCCTGCCCTGCTGTGCTTTTCCAGCACCACTCCAATCTTGACTCTAATCTCCAGCACCTACAGTCCTCACTTTTGCCTCACTGCACTTGTCGTCCAGTTCAGCCACACATTTGATCATAGCCCACATCACTTAGATGCTGATACAATTCCAATCCTGGCTTTCAGCTCAGGCAGTTTAAAGTTGTAGCTGGTATCATCATCTTCTCTGGAGATGTTGCAGTGAAACTGAAGTCTTCAAATGTTTCCTCTTTACCGGCAGGAATGGAGATGTAGTTAGAAAAGCTACAGTCTTAGTTGGAAAGAGCGAGAGAAGGAGAGAGAGCAGCAACCTTTCTTCACAGCTTTCCTTCTTCTGCTCAATTGTTTGGGACTCAGACACACGCAGAGACGCGCACACACACTGACACACACATACTCTCTTGGTTTATCACAGGACCCCTCTCCAATTACCAGCTGAAGTTCAAAATCAACTTGGTCAGCTGTCTTAAGACAATCAAGGTCTTTTACCCATGCAGTATGTGTAGAACCTTTTAATGAATCATTCTTCCATGTTTGAATACTAATATCATCACAGATCTTTGGACAAGCAATTGAAAAGCTGTTTATGCACCTCCCAGGAAGCAATTTAGATTCAAAACATGAAGTGTTTCTTTTTATAGAGATACCACCAAACCTGCTGAACTTTTCCAGCACTTTTGTTCTCATTTCAGATTTCTATCATCCTCAATGTTTTGTTTTCATTTGTCTGTAAAGGCTTTTGCAGACGGAGTGTCTGTGGAATGCTTCATGATGTAAACATCTTGATGACATGGCAGTATGCTGATTTTAACTTTAAAAACTATCTTTTTTAAAAAGGCCAAACAATTATTGTGGTGTGCGAGCCAAAGACTAATATTTGACATGAGCATGTCTTCCTGACACCATAAAGCTGAGTTTTTCCGAATGTCTTGAATACATATTATCAAACAACTTCTGAAAACAAAAGTATAAAATCATTTTTATCCTGAAGCTGGAATAGTCTTGAAACTCATAGCTGCCCTGTGTTCAGTACATGCTATGGAAACTCACTCATTTAAGATAAGCTGCACTTGTTTTCTTCATGCACATAACTTAATAAAAGATACAAAGTTAGCCCAAAAAGATAAGAAAATGTTGGCTATGTTAAGAAGGCTTTATAATTAATAATTTTGTGAACATGAGTTTGAAGATCTGTGGATGCCTGGATTTCTTTATAAAGAGGTTATCAAAAGAATGTTGGAACATTTTTGTTTCAACAAGGTCTCTCTAGATGGTCACATGTCTTGTGATAAATGCCTGCTTATTGGAGACTACCTTTCTGAGTTTGTGACTGTCGTGCTCTTTGGATATTGCTTGGAGTATTTGTTCATCAGCCTGTGGAAGGAAAGAAGCTTCCCAGTTTAGTTCTCCTGTTTCTGGAAAGTTCCTTGTTGTGGGTCTAGTGTGGCACCTGTGGTCCTGGTCCAGATGCTGTCATATATAAATCCTTTTAAAGAATCCATTGATACTGCCTGAATGACTGCAGCTGTAAAGATCCCCAGTGACTACAGTTCGTGTTCAGTGACAACCATCAATGTCATAGAATCATAGAGATGTACAACATGGAAACAGTCCAACCCGTCCATGCCGACCAGATATCCCAACCCAATTTACTCCCACCTGCCAGCACCCAGCCCATATCCCTCCAAACCCTTCCTATTCATATACCCATCCAAATGCCTTTTAAATGTTGCAATTGTATCAGCTTCCACCACTTCCTCTGGCAGCTCATTCCATGCATATACCACCCTCTATGTGAAAAAGTTGCCCCATAGGTCTCTTTTATATCTTTCCCCTCTCACTCTAAACCTATGCTCTCTTGTTCTAGACTTCCCGACCCCAGGGAAAAGACTTTGTCTATTTATCCTATCTATGCCCCTCATAATTGTGTAAACCTCTACAAAGTCATCTCCTGTACAGCCCAACATGACGTCCCAACTCCTGTACTCAATTCTCTGACCAATAAAGGAAAGCACCTTCTTCACTATCCTATCTACCTTCGACTCCACATTCAAGGAGCTATGAACCTGCACTCCAAGGTCTCTTTGTTCAGCAATACTCCCTAGGACCTTATCATTAAGCATATAAGTCCTGCTAAGATTTGCTTTCACAAAATGCAGCATCTCACGTTTATCTAAATTAAACTACATCTGCCACTTTTCAGCCCATTGGCCCATCTGATCAAGATCTTGTTGTAATCTGAGGTAACCTTCTTTGTTGTCCACTACACCTCCAATTTTGGTGTCATCTGCAAACTTACTAACTATACCACTTATGCCCACATCCAAATCATTTATGAAATGAAAAGTAGTGGACCCAGCACCGATCCTTGTGGCACTCCACTGGTCACAGGCCTCCAGTCTGAAAAACAACCCTCCACCACCAGCCTCTGTTTTCTGCCTTCAATTCAGTTCTGTATCCAAATGGCAAGTTCTCCCTGTATTCCATGTGATCTAACCTTGCTAATCAGTCTCCCATGGGGAACCTTGTTGAATGTCCTTATTGAAGTCCATATAGATCACATCTACCACTTTGCCCTCATCAATCCTCTTTGTTACTTCTTCAAAAAACTCAATCAAGTTTTTGAGACATGGTTTCCCATGCACAAATCCATGTTGACTATCCCTAATCAGTCCTTCCCTTTCCAAATACATGTACATCCTGTCCCTCCGGATTCCTTCCAACAACCTTCCCACTAATGATGTCAGGCTCACTGGTCTATAGTTCCCTGGCTTGTCCTTACCACCTTTCTTAAACAGTGGTACCACGTTCGCCAACCTTTTATTTTTAACGAAGTCATATTAGAAATCTAGTTTGTTTTGAAAGAGCTTACTTTCTCATCAAAATAAAATTTACTGTATTTTCCTCATGGTAAATGCTCTAACAACAGATTTGTTCAGTTGTCTGTTTATACAAAAACTGATGATACTCAAGAGTGCCCATTTTCCTACTGTCCAAACTTGTTATCCAGTTGGTTTTCAATTAGTTCTCTACATATCTGCCATTAAGGTATTAGCATCTCTTATGGGTGGATACTATTGTTGCTATGGTGTGAATTTGCCTCTAAATGTGTATTTTACCCAATCTGGCAATGTCTGTTCTCTGCTGCAATGTAAGAAACTGTGTAGGGATATTTTGAATTAAAGAATCCAACAGACATTTATTACAACAAAATATTGAGGATAAACATTACATTCCTCAGGCACTGCCCTAATTGGCAATCCAGTCAAATTAATCAAAGCAAGTTTCTGCTATTTGTTTTGATTTGGCACCTTTATTGAGATATTTAAAATTTAGTTGGTTTTTATAGGTCCAAAGACTCTATTGCATTGTTTAAAAGTTTTAAAAATTATGAATATTTAATTTGCTGTCAAACTGCTCAGTGGTGGATCAACGGAATTTGTGTGTAGTCCTGTACAATTTTCTCAAAAGCCATTTCCAGTCACTAGAAATTAGATTACTCACAGGTAGTGGCTCAGATATTCATTGAAAACACTCATTTTTGTGATGAATCCACTTCATCACATTGTACCAGCTTGTGACTCTCAAATGTATCAAGATGGACTGCAGCAGTTAAGCCAGCTCCCCATCACTACCTCAAGGGAAAGTAGGGGTGAGCAACAAATGCTGATCTAGCCAGTGATGCTCCTAGCCAAGAAAGCATTGAAAAAAGTGTTTTTCTTAATTCAAATGGAGAAAAAGTACATTTCAAAACTTTGCTGATTATGCTGATCGATTGAAGCTCTTACATCTATGATCTTGCCAATAAATTAATGTGTGGGAACTCGAAACATGAAATCACTTCAGTCAGAGTGTGAGCATTTGATGCCTGGATCACCAATTGAGTCTAAAACAAAGCCCGCAGCCCACAGTGTTTTTGGAGAAACATTGCAAATATACAGCCTGCTCTATCCACCAAAATATGTGAGATGATTGTGTACCATGCAGTACTTGAGAACTACAGAGCAGAGAACTACACCAAGTCTAGTAGTAAGATATTATTATGAAAGTTTGAAGATTTTCCCAATTATGCCAAAAGGTAGGAATAAGACCATAAGAAATAGGAAGAGGAGTAGCCCCTCTTGCCTACTCCACCATTCAACAGGATCTACTTCAGGCACAAACTTCTCTTTTCATGCCATTACACACATCAACTCCATATATTTCTCTATCTCCTCTGTAAATACTTTCTAACCTCTACAAATCTCTGGGTAAAGAATTACAGACGTTCACCATCTTCTGGGAGAAGTCTTAAATAAGTACACCTTTATTCTGTTAACTGTTTCATAGTTCGAGATTTCCCAATGAATGGAAACATCTTCTCACCACATACTTGGTCAAACCCCTTCGAATTTTTTATGTTTCAACAGGACCACGCCTCATTAAGGTCTAATTTAGCCATTCTTGATAAGTCAACCCCTTCATCCCAGCAATCTGCTAGGTGAATCTCTTTTGAACTGCCTCTAATGCAAGTATATCCCTTTATAAGATCATTTTTTTTAAATATGGGGATCAAAACTGTACATGGTACTCCACGGCAGCCTCAACAACATCCTGTAACCTGTTGTAACAAGACTTCCTTGCTTTGAAATGTCAACCCCATAGCAATTAAGGCCAAACATTGATAGGAAATGCTTTAGATCAGATCCATTTTCAATGACTTTGAAAAGCAGACAAACTTGGAACTTCTGCTTGGGGAAGGTTGAATTAGAATATTAGACATGGCAAGTATTAGTCCAAAACATGCAATAAGATAGTGGTATTACAGTAAGCGTAGGTTCATTGATTGGAACTTTGTTCATCGTAGAAGTTGAGATTATTTATATAAAAGCTGTAAATGCATTCCATTAACTATATTTAGAATTTCTTGAAACCTGCGCATTTAAAGCAGATTCAATCCCACATTGAGGTCCCGATCGCCCAGACTTGAAGTTACTTGTGTAATTGATGCACAGCTAACAAATTGTTATCCTTTGCCAGTTCTACTGGTGCACCAATGACTGATTGTTCATTTTAGAATGAAAAATCAATCGGATTATCTTACATGCAACTGAGAAAAT
Organism: Chiloscyllium plagiosum; assembly: GCF_004010195.1. Taxonomy (NCBI): domain Eukaryota; kingdom Metazoa; phylum Chordata; class Chondrichthyes; order Orectolobiformes; family Hemiscylliidae; genus Chiloscyllium; species Chiloscyllium plagiosum. The sequence goes on along the minus strand of NC_057721.1, from coordinate 19,499,927 downwards.
TGGGCCTGCAACCTTGCTGTAGGATATCTCTTCAATGTCCTTTGTCTGCCCGGCCTCTTGTCATAACAGCTCTTCAGCTATTGTTCAGCATTTTGTGACACTTTGATTTTAAACTGCAAATTATAGATTTCTGCCAAGACAGAATGTAACCAACTGTTTGGAGGTGACAATTACCTACAGCATTAACTTCGCCCCAGTTCTGATTCTTCACTAATGTATTTGGAAGGAAATGCAAGTGAAATGGAAATTAAGATGGATTTGCAAACCTAAACAGCATAAATGCAAGTTACATTAATATTGAAAATAAACTCATGGCAAATTTCAGCAATTTTCTATTGTTTTCTTTTTTACATTTAGCATAACAACCTTGCTATATTTCTCAAAGGACTATCAAAGTATTTGCATATTATTGTGATGTATTTTGATGAATCGTTAACAAGGTGCTTGCCATAGCAACACAGCAAGATGCAGAAATGTGTGTGCTTTCCAGAAGAAATAAAATCAGCACTAAAGTTATTTTAAAACAAGGGATTTAGTAACTACAGTATTGTGAACAGCTATTTCAGATATCTACTCTCCATGAGAAAACTTGATCACAAATTATATATCCATGAAACTTTTTAAATATTTTATTTAGTACACATAATTCTAAGAGGAGATTATGTTAAAAAGCTTATTTCTTTTCTTGTATGTTACATTGTGATACAAAAATATATAAGGATCAGCTGTGCAAGTTCCTATCATTAGTAATGCGAAACTGGGATTCTCACATTGTTCAATTTTGCCAATGTGCGAATTTTGGGTGCAGCTTGAAAAGGGGCCTCTAACCGAGAAAATGTGGACATAAATTGAAAGAACAGTACCTTCAAATTTGTGAGATTCTCAAGTTTTCAGATTAAGTTCCTCCTTCAACATCACTTGTAAAAGAACAGTGTACATGTGTGCTGAGCATTTAAGACCTACTTAATTCTGCTTCTTAAAAGCTGTTTTCCTTCTTCAAGCTACACCTACAAATAATAGGGCTGTATTTCCTCAACATTTTCACCAGGTGTCCATCTTTAATATGGCAGAAGTTATTTGATTTGGAATGGCTCAATGTGAGAAAGCTGGGTTCTGATTTAAATTGGGATTTACTGCTCAGCCCCATTCCTTTGGAAGGCCAATGCTGAGGAGGGTGCAGGACTTCACTGGTTCTTCCTGTTTTACTGACTGACAAATGTCTGGCTACGAACAACATTGAAATCCAGATACTCTCTGATTATTGCATCAGTGACTTGGGTAGACACACAGTATGGATAGAGTGACGAACTTCTCTGAATCGACCTTCTGTTAATGCCTGCAGGCATGTCTCAAGTGGCAGACTCACATTGTAAAAAGCTTTAGTTAGGTCTATAAATAGTCTACATACGTCCTGATATGGTGCATGAGTCTATAGTACAATGCCAGTTATGGTTGACTCCAAGTGCCTATCTGGAATAAGCATGGCATTAAGCTGAAGACTAGAAGCAAGCTCCAACAGACTATTGTCCTTACCCCGCTCTATATTGCACAGAATCCTGAGTTGGTGCTACTGCTGCCTCATGAGAATTCTGCAGTGGTCAGCCAAGACACCTATGGTCTGTAATAACAATTCACTAGCAGTTGAAAATCACAAACAACAATCAACAGCATTGAGAGCACCCTCTATAAAATTCAACTTCAGTCAGCAGATTATGCCTCCCCACTTGAATAAGTACAGGATCACTGCACATATTTGATATGTGGAATTGACTTGGAGGTGGTCAGCACAAATGATGTATGGTTACTATAATAAAAGCACATTACCAACCTCTGCATTGCTGAGCACTTGCAAAAGCACAGGAGCTGACCAGCCATTGGAGACTGTAGTAAGATTAATTTGATGTAAAATCAATCAGCTAGATTTGCTGCCACCATCTTGTTTTAGGGAGATCTGTTTGGTCTGGTGTGGTAGAAGAAAACCACCAAGTAGTCTGACAAGAAGAGCCTCTCGTCTTAAATAATATGTAGTTTATTGCATAATAACAACTAGATACAAGTTATATTGGTGTGATAGACATTACAGACATAACGAGGAGACCTCAATGTTACTCCTTCAAGATTCAAAGATGTCCTGTCAGAATCCTTTTGAAACATCATCATTGTAGGCATTGCAACAGAGACTAACATTGAAACTTGGTTCAACAAGATTCAGTGCCAAAAGTACAACATCCAACATGCCCAGAGGAAGGCATTACTCCTGGAGCTATCCCAAACACCCACAAAGACATAATGAACTGTCTGTTCTGTGGACATTCAGGCCAATACCATTTTCAGTCTTCAGGCATCAGAGAACCCACAGAAGGCATTCATCTCTCGAATTCAAAAAGAGGAGTCTACCACAATGACAGTCGCTGAGGTGATGGACCCCTGACCAATCCTCAATATGGATCGACATGTCAAGGCATATCCTACGAAGAATCCATCTTCCGCAACTACACTGGCCCCACCCCCCACCTTTTCCTCCGCTACATCGATGACTGTATTGGCACTGCCTCGTGCAATTCAAAAAGAGGAGTCTACCACAATGACAGTCGCTGAGATGATGGACCCCTGACCAATCCTCAATATGGATCGACATGTCAAGGCATTCATGGAAATAATCTTCAGAGTTTCTTATTAAGGACAACTGCTGAGAAATGTAATTGAAAGTTCATTTTGTTAAGTCATGTCTCTTAATATTGAAATGATAACACTCCCATTACACTAGACACATTTGGTTAAGGTTTGTGTCAGATTGGTCAGGAGAAAGTGAGGTCTGCAGATGCTGGAGATCAGAGCTGGAAATGTGTTGCTGGAAAAGCGCAGCAGGTCAGGCAGCATCCAGGGAACAGGAGAATCGACGTTTCGGGCATAAGCCCTTCTTCAGGAATGAGGAACGTTTGTCCAGCAGGCTAAGATAAAAGGTAGGGAGGAAGGACTTGGGGGAGGGGCGTCGGAAATGTGATAGGTGGAAAGAGGTCAAGGTGAGGGTGAAAGGTCAGACTGGGGTGGGGGCGGAGAGGGCGGGAAGAAGATTGCA
>NC_057721.1:19480779-19496229 GCF_004010195.1 Chiloscyllium plagiosum | reverse complement strand
GGGAATGGGATGGCGTTTTTACAGGGGTCAGGGTGGGAGGAGGTGTAGTCCAGGTAGCTGTGGGAGTCGGTTGGTTTGTAGTAGATGTCCGTGTTGATTCGGTCGCCTGAGATAGAAATAGAAAGGTCGAGGAAGGGGAGGGAGGAATCTGAGACTGTCCAGGTGAATTTGAGGTCGGGGTGGAAGGTGTTGGTGAAATGGATGAACTGTTCAACCTCCTCGTGGGAGCACGAGGCAGCGCCGATACAGTCATCGATGTAGCGGAGGAAAAGGTGGGGGGTGGGGCCAGTGTAGTTGCGGAAGATGGATTCTTCGTAGCATTGGTTGGTATAATGATTGAATTTTTAACTTATTTCTCCTGACCAAAAATCAAGAGAATGATTTATAACAATTAGTTTTACACCCATTCTGATTATGCTATCTACTGAAGTCAATAATGAGAATAACGGGTAGAGTGTGAAACTGACATTGCACCCTATCTTGTGGGGATTTTTGCCCAGAAAGTGAGTTAACACCCCCACCACCCCCAATGTATCTCTTAAATTTAAGTTCAGGACAATTTATCACAGGGTGTTAGTATAGTTTTCCTGTGTATATACCTTTATATTGTGGAGATTTTATTTTGTATTTGTATTTGTCATAATTCCCAGTGGTTATGTACTTGTGGTTTAGGGTGTTGGGTTTCTGAAGAATGGAGGAGGGGAGGAGGCCGAGTTTTGTGGGGATTAAACTTGCCTGGTAATACATATTTTGGGAATGAAAGGGTATGATATTTAGCGTTATAATGCAGGAAGGGGAATATGTATTCATTATTTCTAAAGACAGTGAAAGCATAGTCCATATTACAGAATTGGGAAGTTGTCTGTTCTCTTGATCACCACTTGTTCTGAAACATTCATGACCTAAAATCCCTCAATCAAAAACAGTTCTTCTTCTTTGGTTCTTCCAATGACTTCTATCTCCATTGTTCCCCACTTACAAATCCTGGTCCCCTTGACCCTTATTCTTCTCCTTTCCCCCAAATTCCATTTCTCAGATTCATGTTCTTCTTCCCCCAAACTGCAGCAGTCTTGCAGCCATCAGAAATATTCATCCCATTGACTTGAGTTGATTGATATGTTCCATACTGCCACCTCGTTCCTAAAGGATTCCTTTTATAATAATGAAGGAAATTATTTTCGAAAGTGTTTCACTTCTGCAGGCCAGCATATAATTCAATTTAATAGAATGAGTTCACCCAATGAGCTAACAATATCTTTAGCCTTCTTTACCATTTTTTAATGTGATAACACTATTCTACCCAGTTAAAACTGCACAATGGGCTTACTAAAATTATTTCTTCCTCTGAGTTTCATTATCCAATTATTTGAATTTTCTTAGGAGTTTATCTGCAAATTCAAAATGATCAGAGCTATCCATTTTCACCTCGTCATAGTGTGCCTGCATAATAAAGAATCCCTCTCTGTGGGACAAGCAGTCAACTTGTTCTCTTGGCAGTAATCCATTAGAATCCCTCCTCAGTGACTGTTGCCAGTCAGAAGTAATGGTTTGGAGGTGCTGGTGTTGGACTGGGGTGGTCAAAGTTAAAAATCAGGTAAAAACAATGACTACAGATGCTGGAAACCAGATTCTGGATTAGTGGTGCTGGAAGAGCACAGTAGGTCAGGCAGCATCCAAGGAGCAGTAAAATCGATGTTTCAGGCAAAAGCCATTTATCAGGAATAAAGGCAGAGAGCCTGAAGCGTGGAGAGATAAGCTAGAGGAGGGTGGGGGNNNGGTGGTGAGGGAGCGGCGGTGAAGGAGGCCCAGGACTTTCATGTCCTCGGCAGAGTGGGAGGGCGAGTTGAAATGTTGGGCCACAGGGCGGTGTGGTTGATTGGTGCGAGTGTCCCAGAGATGTTCCCTAAATCGCTCTGCTAGTTAAAAATCATACAACACCAGGTTATACACCCAACAGGTTTATTTGGAAGCACTAGCTTTTGAAGCACTGCTTCTTCATCAGATGGTTGTAGAAAATAAGATCATACTCACAGAATTTATAGCCAAAGGAGTCCAGCTTCACAGAGATATGATACAGTAAACAATCTTAGATTAAAGCTTTCATCTTTTATAATGGGATATGCTGGTTTCTGTTCTTTGTTATGTAAATCCCACAACTTTTTTTACATTACATTCTCAAGATAGCTCAGCTTTTTAAACAATAGGTATAAAGTGTAACCCAGTGCTACATCAGATTGACTCTGTATAGTTTTACAAAGTTTTACATGGATTCATGCAGCAAAATAAAACGTAATTCTGCAAAAAACAAATTAATCCCATAAATTTATATGTGTGCACTTGTAGGAGTGACAGATTGTGTGTGTGTGTGTATATATGATGGGGTATGTGTGAGAGGGTGTGTGTGTCAGTGTGAGTGCATATGAGAGAGAGAGCTTGTTTATGAGGGGGGAGGATCTGCATGGGTGTGTGATACGTAGGTGTGTGTGTGTGAGAGAGAGAGACACACACAGAATGTGTATAATGTAGTGTAGTCACCTGTAGTGTGATATGAACCCAAGGTCTGGGTGAGGCCATCCCCATGGGTACCAAACTTTGCTATCAGCTTCTGCTCAGCCACTCTGCGTTATTGTTTGTCCTGAAGTCCACCTTGGAGGATGGTCCTGAAGGTATAAGGCCGAATGTCCTGGACCGCTGAAGTGTTCCTGGACTGGGAGGGAACACTCCTGCCTGGTGATTATGTAGTGGAGTCACCTGTAGTGTGATATGAACCCAAGGTCTGGGTGAGGCCATCCCCATGGGTACCAAACTTTGCTATCAGCTTCTGCTCAGCCACTCTGCATTATTGTTTGTCCTGAAGTCCACCTTGGAGGATGGTCCTGAAGGTATAAGGCCGAATGTCCTGGACCGCTGAAGTGTTCCTGGACTGGGAGGGAACACTCCTGCCTGGTGATTGTTATGCAGTGTCTATTCATCTGTTTTGTTGTGTCTGTTCGGTTTCCCCAATGTCCCATGCCTCAGGGCATCCTTGTCCGCGGCGTATGAGATAGACCATGTTGGCCGAGTGACATGAGTACCTGCCATGTACACGGTGGGAGGTGTCCCCACGTGTAATGGTGTGTTTTAAAAAATTCTCAAGGTCAAGGACCAGGCTCGCAGGAAAGTAGTCTGACACAGAACAAACAGCCAAGAGGCGAGTCTGCTAGAATATAAGTGTTTTATTCCCCGCAGTGTCCCCACAACCAGTCTCGTACTTACAACGGGTCTGGTTTATACTCACTCTACGTGTTACCAAAACTGGGAGCCGTCAGTTCTCGTAGAGCGGTTGCCAACAACCCACGCTCGGCGGTTAAACGTAACCCCGGAGCAGACTCTACCGAACTGGAGACTTCTCCAGCTGATATACCCTTTTCCAGATATAAACATTCATGTGAACAGCAGAGCAAGGCTAAAAAACACATTCCATTCTGGTTACATACAGATAAGAAGATTCACACGGGAAGGTGTATAACAAGATTCACACGGGACTAAGCGACACCTTCCATTTTCGGTTAGATTCACACATGTATTGGGACACAATTTTAACCCTTTCACCACATGGTGTTACCCATGTTGATACTCTGACATGTCTTGCAGCTGTTGCTGTGGCAGAGTTTTACGATGTTGTTCTGAAGGCTGGGCAGCTTTCTACTAATCATGATTTATTAAAGGTTTGGTGGTTGTTCAAAGGCAAGAAGAGGAAGTACTGGGAAGGTCTTGGCAAGGTGCTCATTCTCATCGATAATATGTTGCAGGCTGAGAAGAACATGGCATAGTAAATGATACATGTAAACTATTAGCAAATACTAACTGCCTGAAATGTACTTCCTTTTTATATGCGTAACAGCTCCAGAATGTTGTCATTCAAAGCTTTTAACATATATTTTTACTTACAGTAAGCCCTGATTTAGACGACATTGTATCTGCCATTCTCTGATTATGATTTAAGTTTAATGTAATTGGGTAGAGTGGTGAACATGACAAATGCTATGACTAGCTCATAATTGTGGAGGACCAAATATAACCTTCAAGATTGCTTCAACAGACTTTGAAAAAATATTGGTGTATGATTTAATAATCTCATCTACATTGCTAAGCAACAAAATAGGCATTAGGCCAGTCTTTAAATTAACTTAATAAGAAAACATAAATGCCAGGTCTTTGTAGTCTGTCTAAAAAAGCAAGGTCTTATGCAAATGAAAACTTTAAAATCACTGACTTTGTCAACAGTTATGGATTGAGCAAACTAATATGAATTCTTCAATCTCTGTGTTTTGTATTTGATTTGACTTGATTTATTGATATTTACATGATCCTACATGACAGTTATGTGACAAACCACCAGCTTGGCAAGCAAACCAACAGCCTTATGACAGTCCATCGTAGAAGATAGCAGCTCTATTTAAAAAGGATCTTCCTAGCAGTAACCCAGATTTTTAGACCAAGCAACTTCTTTTTGACAAGTTCTGAATCTGCAGGCATTGGTCTAGCTTCTGTGGAGTGGTATACAACTCGTCTCTACTTTTTTAAAATTCTCAATCTGCTCATATATCTGTGTCAAGTGTGTAAGGTTTTTACCTCCGCTTGATGAGCAAGTTGAATGTCTTCAATTCACCTTTTTTTGGATGTCTTCCTGGAGAACTAGACATTTTCACATCCTCAGTTGTGAGTCTAGAGGATTTACATATCATTATCTCTGTCACTGGTATTTCCTCTCTAGAAGACAAAGTTTGAAATATTGCTCTTGAGCTTGTGTTGACTCATCATCTGGCATCAAAGTTAAATCTGCCAAATCAATTTGTTCAATGGAATATTTTGCTATCTGAATAACTACAATTAGATCTTTCTCAGAGAGGTAAAGTGGATTGTACTGCTTATTCTAGTGTTTTTTTTTGTATTTGTTTCTCTGGCAAGTTCTATAATGATAGGAATGGATAACATTGCCACCATTCCTGCATTGTCACACATTTCCTTCCTTTTGAAAGTATGGAACAATGTTGTTATACCAACACAGGTAATGTTAATAGATTCTTCCTGCTCTTTGGGTTCTGTCATGAGTCTAGAAATCCCAATGAAATCTGCTACTGGTTGTCATTTGTTTCATTAGTTAACAGGAGTTTATTACCAGACCAGTTGCTCCCTTAGAACTCACTTCTGTTACCTCAAGAATGTTGAGGTTACGTGTTGGAAAATTCTGGAAATCTGCCATAGCAACAGAAAAAGCTTGAAATCTTTTGTGGAGGCAATATCTGTGGAGAATTAACATGCCTGATCTATGGTTGATTGCCTAATCACCAATCTTAAAGATTTTTTTTTCTCTACAGATTCTACTTGACCTCTGAGTATATCCAGCATTTTTTTTTTTGCTTTTATCTCTGTCTCTATATCTATTTTTCCTTCTTTAAGACTCTCCTCAAATACCTCTCCTTTTCTTCCAACCTAACCTCTCCTTATGTGGCTGAGTGTCTTATTTGTTTTTATAATGCTATTGCAAAGTGCCTTGCGGTCCTGTCCAACATCAAGGACATTATATAAGTTGTTGCTGTTTTGTCCTACAGTTTTTAAAATGAAATGTAAAAAACTCCTTCCTCACCAATCTTCAACAGGTTGCTGTATTACGTCCCTTAACCCTCTATCTTTTTCAATTATTGGTCTCTCAATAAAATAAGTTACAGAGACAGACCTAACAACATTTCTTTCATTGGTCTTTGTTCCTTTGAGATTACACAGGGGTTGTGTACAGCACGTTGGGGATTCTAAGGCTGTGCTTTATTGTTGTTTTATGATTTTCATGAATTTGATCTCATTAATGTCACTGAGATATTTAATGTTGCGTAATATCTGCACGATGTTTCTTGGCACTGTGAATGAAATTACAACATAAAATGAAATGACTGTTATTAAGATCATAAAATCATTCAGCACAGAAGGAGCTTTTATACCAAATTGTGCCTGTGCAACTTCTTTAAAAAAAAAACTGTTCAATTACTCCCCTTCTCTGCTCTTCCCCATGGATCTCATGCCTGCTCGTATTCCCATAACGGGATTTCTCTGCTGACTTCAGTTGCTGTGTGGGAGCGTCTTGGAGAAATAACAAAAAATAAAGTAAATGTAAAATAAATACTGCTACGCAAATATATGGATATTGGGCAGAATTTTGAATTGTCCATGAGGGTGAGGGTAGTCATTATCAAATTTTGGAAGCAGCATGTTTGGGTGATGTATCAGCCTTCCAATGCCTCAGGACAATTGCAGTTTTCAAAGGGAGGGAAAAGGCACAGGGAGCAGGCAATTCCACACTTCTTCAACTACATTTGCTGTTAAGCCTGTTGCAGAGTTAAAGACCTGGCCTGAGACAGAGAGAAACAGACTTTCAAAGATGAGAATGGGAAAAGCAAATAGCTTGGCGTATTATACACGGAAGTGAGGGCCCCAATAAGAAACTGTTATTTACCGCTGTCGGAAGAAAAATAGTCAAAAATAGGTGCTAATATAATGACAAAGTTGCCATCATTTGAGCAGAACGCATTCAGCAGCTAACGAGAAAGTCTTTGGACAGTTTTGTGGACTGTCCAAATTGAGCATGCTAATTTTCTGTTTTCCTGTCTGCTTCATTTCACAAGAAAAAGACAAAGACCAGTCATGGTGTCCAGCTGCCTCTGAAAGCCATCATAATTATCATTGGAGCTGATCTGATTGTTGGACAAGTTAGATTTGCGGACTGAAATCAACCTTGATAGATCAAACAACATGATACTGTAGATTTGGTCTTAACAATAAAACAAAATTATTACACTAAGATAAAATAAAATAAACAAGCTGTTTATATATTTCATAATGTGAAATATTTTGAAACAAACAGTAAAAATACAATTGCATATATCCTAGCATAATCATTTTACAATGCTCAAAACTCAGAGAGAGTTCCCTTCTCTGACACATCTTTGGGATTGATTTAACTGTTTCTTCCAATTCCCAGGTCTGAGAGTTTGATAGCCTCATCCTTGAATATTCACACAACAGAGCGTAGGCCTTTTCAGTGTCTAAATGCCCCTTTAATTTTCTAACCAACCACTTCTGGTCTGGAATTTACAAATTAAAATCCCTACATTTTGGTAATCTATTTCCTAACTTTTTCTAACTAATTCCTTTCACCAAGAGAAACAGTTTGATATATCTATCTTCAACCAGGACTTTAGTAAGTTGAGCAAAGTGTTTTCCAAGCTATGGTTTTCTTCCCTAAACAAAGAAAGTCAATTCCCAACTGAAAGCAGTGACCTTCAATGTTTACCCTGTCCACTCATAAAATTCTCTCAAGCAAACAAATTTGCATTATTGCTCCTGGAACTCTTCCTCTCACACTGGTTAGAAAAGTAATAATTTCATAAATATTGAGCAGTTAAACATTAAACTGGTGCATACGCACAGATCAAAACCCATATGCCACTATTTCAAAATCCAACCGCTAAGAAAATGACATTAAAATATAGATAAATCACACACTTCATGTTACTCCATTGAAAACTATCTTCTGCTGTAGGCAGTGTAGAAAGCTATTAATTGGGCACCAAAGCTGACTCCAGACCAATTATGACATTTGCATTTTAAAATTGTGTTATTGATTTGAATACACCATGTGGTTAGAAGTGGGCTGTCATTGGGTTCCCCACCCTGGATTTAAAGTTCAGCTCAGTGTTGCTTAACTGCATTGGTTAGGTCTTTAATATTTCAGCAATGAGTTCAGATTTGTTGAGACCAAAACTTTTAGTTTATGAATATAAAGTTTTAAGTGTGGAGATTATACTATATATTTATTTTCTCCTCAGGAATTTGATATCGTTAAGATTTCAAGCCTAGGCTGAAATGGACAAGAGCTAACAAAGTTAGATAATTCATAGAATAGAATTATAAAGGAGTATCGCACAAAGGGAGGATTCTATCAGGTGTACACAAATGCTTATAAATTTATCATCCAATTTTTGAACAATGGTTTAACATTTGTATTCCTTCATTTCTCTGCCACCATCTCTTGACATAAGAAGGATTAGAAGATGTTGTCCAGAGGCTTTGTAACTTTTATCCTTAATTCCCTCAGCATCCTAAATTTGATTTCCCAAATTACGCAAACAGACTTTTAACGCATCTGAAATCAAATGTGTAGCTTAATTAAAATATCAATTATGAAGCACTTTTCTCCTTTGTATAGGGTCAGCATCAATGTATACAATTCAGTCATGGCTTGGATGGAGAGCAGAGCACTTTCAACTTGTTCTTAAAATGTGTCTTAAAGTCTATTTTACATCAATGTGACTGTATTTCCTGTTTCTCACAGTATCCATCCTGACCATCTTTCTCTGCATAAATGTTTAATTTTGTGTTACAATTTCATGTTCTGTGCCCAGAAATAAACTTTCAAACTATATCTTTCACCATTTGATTTATTTTAAAATCCAAGTGTTTGGGGTGGAATGTCAGTGTGATAATCTTCACTGATGACAAGTGCTTGCATTTTTGTAGCACCATCAGCCTAGCCTGAAGTTCATCACAGAGTGACAACAAATGAAATGAAATTTGAATGCAAGCTCCATGAAGAGATGTTGAAACAGATGCTGAGAGTTTGATCAAAGATACAGGTTTTAAAGAATATGTAAATGAGTAAAGGAAAAGAGAGCATGCAGAATCTTACCAGGTTCTCAGTGATATGGACTATGGTGAGCTATGTGGCAGAATGGGAAAATGGTCATCTCAACGTTGGGATCATCTTGCTGCAACTTATTCACTTTGCTCAAATGGTGTGACAGGGACTAGCAAGTTCCCAATTCACACCCTTTATTATTTACTTAACAGCCTGTTAACTCTCTGCTGGTTGTGATCTTACCAAACTCACCGTATCAACTGCCTGAGTGAAGGCTATCCCCGGACTGGACTAAGGCCTGCTGACAGCTGTGACAAGCTTCCTTGGCTTTGTGTCTGTGCAAAGGGGCACAGTTGTAATATGTGTCTGGTATCTCCAGCTGAGGCAGAAAGCACAAAAAGGCAAGGCAGGGATGCTGTGAGAAGCTAGATGGACTCTGGGAAAACTCGACATGGAATCCAGAGTGAGTACTTGGCACCTTGCCAATTCACTCCTCCGAAAAGATCTCCATTTTGGGCACAGGCACCAACATCCCAGACATGTTCCATGGGCACCAGCCTTAAGCACGGACATTGGCATCCTCTCAGGACCAGCCTCTAAGAACCCATGGCACCTTGCCAATTCACTCACAGGATGTTTCCGCACTTCAATGCTGCCCTGGTAATTCTCATTGTAATGCCGACATTGTGTACTCAGGGACACATGCAACCAGCTCATGAACTGGAGCAGCCTGTATCTCTGAGCTCTTCACTCGCTGACACAGTGCTCACTCATTCAGAGTCTATCTAGGTTCTCACAGCATCCTGCCTTGCCTTTTTATTTGTGCTTTCTGCCTCAGCTGGAGATACCAGACACATATGACAGCTGTGCCCTTTAGCACAGACACAAAGCCAAGGAAGCTTCTCACAGCTGTCAGCAGGCCTCAGGCCAGTCCAGGGGGATAGCCTTCACTCAGGCCATCCTGGGACAGTAAGAGTATGCATGCCTCTGATACCAGTCCAACCTTGCTTTTTACAATATATATTAATGATATAGAAGATGGTATTAGTAACAACATTAGCAAATTTTGCTGATGATACTAAGCTGGGTGGCAGGGTGAAATGTGAGGAGGATGTTAGGAGATTATAGGGTGACCCGGACAGGTTAGGTGAGTGGTCAGATGCATGGCAGATGCTGTTTAATGTGGATAAATGTATGGTTATCCACTTTGGTGGCAAAAACAGGAAGGCAGATTACTACATAAATGGAATCAATTTAGGTAAAGGGGCAGTACAAAGAGATCTGGATGTTCTTGTACATCAGTCAATGAAGATAAGCATGAAGGTACAGCAGGTAGTGAAGAAAGGTAATAGAATGCTGGCCTTCATAACTAGAGGGATTGAGTATAGAAGCAAAGAGGTTCTTCTGTAGCTGTACAGGGCCCTAGTGAGACCACACCTGGAGTACTGTATGCAGTTCTGGTCTCCAAATTTGAGGAAAGACATTCTGGCTATTGAGGAAGTGCAGCGTAGGTTCACGAGGTCAATTCCTGGAATGGCAGGACTACCTTACGCTGAAAGACTGGAGCTTGTATACCATTGAGGTTAGAAGACTGAGAGGGGATCTGATTGAGACATATAAGATTATTAAAGGATTGGACACTCTGGAGGCAGGAAACATGTTTCCGCTGATGGGTGAGTGCCGAACCAGAGGACACAGCTTAAAAATATGGAGTAGACCATTTAGGACAGAGATGAGGAGAAACTTCTTCACCCAGAGAGTGGTGGCTGTGTGAAATGCTCTTCCCCAGAGAGCAGTGGAGGCCCAGTCTCTGGATTCATTTAAGAAAGAGTTGGATAGAGCTCTCAAGGATAGTGGAATCAAGGGTTATGGAAATAAGGCAGGAACAGGATACTGATTAAGGATGATCAGCCATGATCATATTGAATGGTGGTGCAGGCTCGAAGGGCAGAATGGTCTACTCCTGCACCTATTGTCTATTGCTCAGGGCAGTCAGAATCAGAAACCTCTGCTTATGAGGAGCTAAATGATGGGCAGGCATGCCGCACCACTCAGCTTTACTTCTTCTGCCCTATTGTGGATGGTTTTGCTGCTGGAATGAGAGAAAGGCAATGAGTGTCAGGGAGCAGAGAGCAGGTGGAGGACATTGACCTTTTTCCTACAGTGCTGGGCATTCCTCCAGATGGCAGAGACTGCTTCAACATGCCTGGAAACTTCAGGCCACGTTGGCATGGTCTGATGCCATAGTTTCCTGTGCTGATGTTGAAGGAAAACGATGACCCTACCTCTACACCATCCCAGCCCAGCAAGAACCCTAGGACCTTGTCCACAAAGTAGAACGCTGACTTTTCCTTGTCTGCTGTGGCTGGGACAGATGTCACAAATCGTGCAGGGCAGCCCTGGGCTGACAGAGCTTACCTAAGCGGACAATATGGCACCAATTCCAGGGATGCCAGTCAATTCCAGGACCTCTAGTGAGTGGCGTGTTGCTCTTGGAACAACATGTGGTAAGATGAGGCTGAAACACAGCATTGTTCTCACCATGAGGCCTCAATGGCAGGTTTGGTGAGATACAGCAGGAAAACACCCATTCAATCTTTTGGTAAGGGTCACTTCACCAAACTTAACACTACTCACACATAACCAACAGATGGAATGCTTCAATCAGAAAGACAATGAAGTTTAATCAGAAAATTGTCTTAAGGCCTTGCAACAGAAAGAATGCCACCAGTGATGGAATTATTCAAAATGGAGATATGTGAGCCAGGATTGGAGATAGTGCAGTGGTCTTGGTGGGTTGTAGAGCTGGATGCTATTATTGAGATGGACATGTGGAAAGCGTGGTGACACAGTGGCTCAGTGGTTAGCACTGCTGCCTCACAGTGCCAGGCACCTTGGTTCAATTCCAGCCTCAGGTGACTGTGTAGAGTTTTCACATTCTCTCCTGCTCTGGTTTCCTCCCACAGTCCAAAAATGTGCAGGTTAAATGGATTGACCATGCTAAATTGCCTATAACATCCAGGGATGCACAGGCTAGGTGGACTAACCATGGGAAATGCAGGGTTACGGGGATAGAGTAGGGTGGTGGATCTGAATGGAAAGCTCTTTGGAAGGTCAAGTGGTCTGCTTCTACACTGTAGGGATTCTAGGAAGATCATGGAGTGAGTTGAATTCAAGGATTAATTGGAATTGCTGCAAAATAGGATAGGCAGTAAAGTTTTTGATGCTTTCAAGTTAATGGTGCATCATGCTGTTTGCACTAAAGAGTTTATACTCAAGCAGGTAATGTTACATATGGTGAGCTGTGACTCTGGGCATGAGGAGGAAAAGCCCCATTTAGATGACTGCCACAAGGTCTACTACAGACCCAATATTTCTGATTTTAAGTAAGATTGATTTCAAATTAAATTAGTTACATATTCATCATACTTGCTTTGTGCCCGGGTCCTTCGACTACTACTCAATAATAGATGTGAAAAGGCTGACAGCTCTCCTGAGATGTATGTTTACAATAGTCACTTGTATTAGCTCACAGAAGAAGGCTGCATAAAGGACCTGCACCTAGATCACTTGTGGACAAAACAACCAACCACAACATACAGGGAATGCAAGCTAGAATGAGTAAGTTTAATGACAAACCGTGATCAGTCATTTTCAAGTTTAATTATCAAAACGTGACAAACTCCTCATGGCATAATTAGAATTACCTTCATCACATATATTGAATGCATTAAATATTCAATTTTAATAGCTTTAAAGATTCTAAGATCACATCATGAGCTGAGCATTGCTTATAACCTACTGGAACTGCACATATTGAATTGAATTGAATTGAATTGAATTGAATTTATTGTCACGTGTACCGAGGCACAGTGACAAGCTTTGTCTTGTGAGTATCTGTCTGAATCAAAGCAAGATGATGGTGTCTCTTTTCTCACCCAGTTTCCTGGATTGTATGGTTCTTGATGGCTTCCTTTGGAATAGTAGTTAGATTTGTCAACCTTACGGATCCTTTCCTGGGATGGCGGAACTCATCTGATCATAACCATCCACACAACTACTACGCTCTGTTTTTCTCACCGCTGATCTTTGCCATAATATTTGGGAACGTACTGGTGTGCCTGGCAGTGCTGAGAGAAAAGTCTTTGCAAACGACGACCAACTATCTCGTTGTCAGCTTGGCAGTAGCAGACCTGCTCGTAGCAATCCTGGTGATGCCTTGGGTTGTGTACCTTGAGGTAAGGCCATTGTTTAAAATTTTGATTCACCTATCTATTACTGCACCACATTTGTGATTTTCAAACAATAGCTGATGTTAATATTTTGATTCATAGTTTGGAAGATTTAATTTTAATGACACAGAAGTATACTTAAGTAGACAATCAGTCTGATGGACCTCACCTACTTATTCAGTGCAGCTTACTATAAAGCACTCTGAAACTTGCAATATTTTAATTTGGCCCACTTTTAAACCATGCATATTAAAACTTCAAGCAACTAACAGGTTCAAAGTTATTTACTTTCCATTTGCAATGAAATGCTGTATAATAAATAACCCCTTTTGTTTTATGCAGATATAATATTCCTTCATGAAGTATTGGACATTTAAAACATTTCAATATTTGAAATATCATGTTTAAAATCATCAAACTCATGAATCAGAATGATATCAGAACAGATTTGAAATTCCATCTCAGTTGAAGTTCTGGAAGTCACCTTGACTTTACTGTTTACCTCTGTCTATCTTCCATTATAGCAATCCAATCAATAGAATTGTGTAGAATGGAAGGATTGCTACATGTTCACAGTCGTGAACATGATGGTGAATTGGTAACACTCCCTCTAATCTATCTTGAAGTCAGATTGCTGTGGATTCAATTCTCACTTCAGGGACTTTGACACATACATTTAGTTGACACTTCCGGGTATTATCAAGAAAGCAATTTTGGGTTGAAGGTGTCATTTTTGAGTGAGATATTAAACTAAGGGTGCCCATCTTTCTTCTCAAATGAATGTTAATGATTGCTTGGCACTATTTGAAGCACCAAAATTAATTACTGCCTAGTGTCTTGGTCAATAGTTAACTCTCTCTAACACAATTAAACAGACAATCTCATTGATATTAGTATATTGCTATTTGTGTGACCTTTGCTGTGCTGATGCATTTTCTACATAAAATTATGGCTTCAACAGTGCCATTGCTGTAAACATTTTCTGCTGCTCTGGGGTCAAGCAATATTTGATAGCAATGCATGATTTTCTTTGCTTAACAAGGTAGGGAATTTTTAAAAAATTGTTCCACATTCATGCACTAAACCAACGGTGTATTCAGTGTCCAGACAATCATTGATGTATTAGCAGCTTGATGTGAACCAGTTAAAGATTAAATTGATGATTTCAATTCTTGATCATTATAATAAAGATTGTACATTTGAATTATGGAAGAACACATTTTGGTCAAGTGAGGCTGAGATTTGTTATATTTTCTGAAAATCGGAAAAGCTACCCTTACAGCACAGCAGAAACATCATAAAAGTGAACATAAACCTGGACTGGGAATTCAAAATAGGTATGTTCCTCTCTCTTTGAGGCTATATGGAATCTTTTTATTAATAGATTACTTATTTATCCTGAAAGAGTATATTATTTACTGTGTACAGAGCCCTGTATTCTGCATCCCTTTGATGACAATTGCATGCACAAGGACAACTACAAAAGACCTTGTAGTTCGTGAGTTTGAGGAAACAGTGCCAGTTGAGCCAAAGTGAACATGTGAGGAAGAGCAAGTCAATGTGCAGAAGAAGAATTAGAATCTTCGGACTGGATAACCATGTGTCTGCCATTATTGGTCCCCTGTAATTTCTTAAAGGAAGCAATGAAATGAAATTGACCATTGTGTGAAAATTTATAAGTGAATACTTTAGTAGGATAAGACATGAAACAGTTGTCTTTGTTAACGGCAATAGTCCAGTTATTTGTTTGGTTCATGCCATTAGAACAGGAAGAAGCCAGTTAGACCCTTGAGCATGTTCTGACATTCAATGACAAATGGCCGATTTGTGACAAAAACTCCATTACGGGCGTGTGAGTATCTGAAACTGAGGGGCTACCTTATAAAATCATGTGGGACATGGATAGGGTAAATAGCTAAGGTCTTTATCCTATGGTGGGGGATAAGTTTCAGGTGAGGGGGAACTAGAGTTAAAAAGGACATAAGGGGCTACTTTTTCATGCAGAGGGTGGTGCTTGTCTGGAACGAGCTGCCAGAGGAATTGGTGGAGATGGGTCCAATTACACCATTTAAAAGGCATGTGGATGAGAACATGAATAGGAAAGGATTAGAGGGATATGGAGTCCCACCTGCCAGCACCCGGCCCATATCCCTCCAAACCCTTCCTATTCATATACACATCCAAATGCCTCTTAAATGTTGCAATTGTACCAGCCTCCACCACATCCTCTAGCAGCTCATTCCATACACGTACCACCCTCTGCGTGAAAAAGTAGCCCCTCTCGCCCTAAACCTATGCCCTCTAGTTCTGGACTCCCCGACCCCAGGGAAAAGACTTTGTCTATCTATCCTATCCATGCCCCTCATAATTTTGTAAACCACTATAAGGTCACCGTCAGTCTCCGATGCTCCAGGGAAAACAGCCCCAGCTTGTTCAGCCTCTCCCTGTAGCTCAGATCCTCCAACCCTGGCAACATCCTTGTAAATCTTTTCTGAACCTTTTCAAGTTTCACAACATCTTTCCGATAGGAAGGAGACCAGAATTGCA
>NC_057721.1:19476207-19480030 GCF_004010195.1 Chiloscyllium plagiosum | reverse complement strand
AACCGTTTCAAGACATCCAGCACTTCCTTCTCTGTAATCTGGACATTTTGCAAGATATTACCATCTATTTCCCTACAATCTATATCTTCCATATCTTTTTCCACAGTAAATACTGATGCCAAATATTCATTTAGTATCTTCACCATTTTCTGTGGCTCCACACAAAGGCCGCCTTGCTGACCTTTGAGGGGCCCTATTCTCTCCCTAGTTACCCTTTTGTCCTTAATATATTTGTAAAACACCTTTGGATTCTCCTTAATTCTATTTGCCAAAGCTATCTCATTTAACTGTCATAATATGATCATTATGCTCACCTAATACTGTGATGATTAGTATCCTGGAAAACAAACAGGCAATGTATTAAGAACACAAGAAACTGTTAACACTTGGAACATACTCTTCAACAGACTCATCATTCCTAGCTACATCAGAACTATCAGTTACACAGCATGGTCTGGGTCACAATCTGATCTGTCATCTATGTGATCAGTATCAATTTAGGAAAGAGAATGGTAGTTTATGCCTCCAGTATTTCTATAAGTCCGTTGCTTTTAATGATTGTAAAAATAAAGCATACAATTATTAACTCAGTAAATTAATGAAAAGCAAGATGAAACATGATGGGGTATTTTGGTCTTCACTAATATTTTAATTTTAATCACTTGCTGTTCCTTCATTTTCCTCAAGCGTTTGACTAATTCATCTTAAACACTATGGTTGACTAAGCTCCAAAGACCATTCATAGTGAAGCATTTCATACTATAATCATTTGTTTATTGAAAAATCTCTTCTATCCTTCTGACTCTAAACATAAATTTATGCAGTCTTATTACTGATTAAAAAGTCTTAAACATAGGCTACACAGAGAAGGTTAGGGAGGATTTAATTGAACAGCTCAAAGTGTGGAAGGATTAAAAGTTGCATTGGGAATGCTTTCTTTCCTTTGTTAGATAGGTGAACCAGTAATAACATAACAGAAACTTGGTATTAATGTTGGAAACATAAAAGAAGAGGCTAAACAGCTTTTCCAGCAGCAAATTATTAGTGCATAAAATGCATAACCACAAGTGTCTCCTAAAAACAAGTCAGCACAGAAGGGAGAATTAGATAAATTCTTCAAGAGGAAATATATTCAAATATATAGATTAAGAACAGAGAAAAGCATTTAAGTGTCTCTATTGTGGATCTAACAAGAAGGGGTTTACTGCTGAAATAGCTATCATTCTTTGTCACATAGCCTGTATTACAGCATTCTGTATTAGATTAGATTACATTACAGTGTGGAAACAGGCACTTCTCTCACATTAAATTAATCACAACTGAACTGGGCTCATTGTATTTCTGAAAGTTGAATATCGTGATGTATAGAAGTTGCTAACTATGTTGTCATAATGTGGTGTGGACATACCTAAGTAAATGAAGTGTTTAACTCAATGGGCTTTTTAATGTTCCTATGTGAATAAAGTCCTTAAATTGATAAGTCTTTATTTTGCAGTGTAATTTAAGAACGACTTTTCTAATCTCTTTAGGGTATTTGAGCTGCTTTTGTAGAGTGATTTAAGAGTCAAGGTTACAATTATACCAAATATAACTCAACTGAGACACAATTTCTATATCACATTTCCTATGCAATCCATCACTGTCATCAACTGTTGTATTCTATAGCAACTGGTACCACATAGTCTCAAGCATCACTAGATTACATAAATAATATATATATGGAATGTCTATCTATTCGAAGATATAATTTTGCTGTATTCCAAATGTACCTAGTGGCATCTTAAATGAGTCTAAGGTTTTCAACTTCACCATCCTATGCTAAGACCATTTACGTGATTCATCAGTCTTGTGTGAAGTGGTTATTTGAAGCATTTTCTGTAAATTGTCCTTTCAACCTAAGCTTTATATTTAGACACAACAAAGACACACCAAACCCAGCTGAATTGTCTTCCTCTATAACATGTGAGGACTGGTGCCAAACTTTGGAAAGCTGCAAAACAATAATCTGATATAATCATTTTGTAAGATCAGATCTTTCAGCTAATGGCCCAGACTCCACCATCACTATCACCTTGAAATGGCCTTTCCTCCCAGCAGGACAAACCCAGCAGAGGTGCTGGACAACTGAATTCAATTTGGAGGGATTGGACCTCAACACTGACTTTAGACCCAATTCTCATAGCATTGTATCAATTATGGGCAATCTGCTGATTACAACCTCCACAAGCAGTGGGCCTCAGTTCTGTGGTGGCATTCTTGCCTCTGAGACAGAAACTAAAGACCAAGTACCACTTTAGGGAATCTGGTCAGTGGAGAATAGATGTCTGGCCTCTGAACACTGGTTTGATGAACAGTAGAGTCACTTCTTCTGGTAGAAAATGGTAAGTCAGATTCACAAGTTGTCCACAAAATAAAGGCCATTGCTATAGAATTTTTTTTATTTCAAAAATATATGTTATTCATAAAATATATCCAAATATATAGGACAACCTCGATTATATGAATGAGACAGGCGAACGGTATTTTGTTCGGATTACTGATTGTTCGGATGACGTTTTTAGGGGATCTTGTTCGGTTAATCCGAAATACAGATAATTGACGTTCAGATACGGAGGTTGTTTTATATCTATATATTTTCTACTGGAGTTTATGAGAAAACAAACAAACACTGATGTTTGACTCTGTCCAACAAACAAACCAAAGGCATTTCTTACTTGTACAAGACTACACTTGCATATAATTGAGGTACCAGGATTACAGAACATACCCTAATTTAACTTTGGCAGAAAGATCTTAGAGGTATTTCCCCACTGCAGCAGTTGCCCCAAGCTTTAGTGCAGTCCTCAGTACGTGGTCCTGGACCCTGGGATGTACAGAAATAACCCAAAACACTATCTGCTCAGTGCAAGTACAACAAGGTAATGGATTGACTAGAGTTGCTGTGCACGAAAGAGAATAACATAGTGTTTGTGTCAATGTGCTTCAAATGAACAGCCAGCATTTTGAAGAACACATTTTTGTAAACCATGCACATATAAGGATTCTGGGTAATCCAAGATGGAGGACGGGGAGAATTTCTAGCTGTAAGAGCTGCTCCTTTTTTTTGAGGTATTTTAGGTGTTGAAAGTGAT
The DNA here is from genome assembly GCF_004010195.1 of Chiloscyllium plagiosum. Taxonomy (NCBI): domain Eukaryota; kingdom Metazoa; phylum Chordata; class Chondrichthyes; order Orectolobiformes; family Hemiscylliidae; genus Chiloscyllium; species Chiloscyllium plagiosum. Next base: position 19,476,899 of record NC_057721.1, on the reverse strand, counting down.
TTCCTCGAATTCCAGGAGCAGCAATTACTGTTTTATACGCTGTTGCATTGTTTTGGAACTTTGGGAAAAAAAAATCATAACAACAGCAGTTTTATAAGGGAGAAGAACAGACAAAGGAAGCACATGGTGAAGACTGTGCAGGAGAGAGAGAGAGAGAGAAAACCTGTACAGTTACCACCTTTGCTGTTTGAATTCGTGTATCGCTGGACATCGGGGTGCATCTGGGAAAATTAACAAACTGTGAAATTCACAACTAATCTTGGTGGAACTGAACAAACAGTGAAATTCACAACTAATCTTGGAGGAACTGTTGAGCGAAGTTCACAGCAAAGAATCAGATAAGTTAATTGTTGTTTTAAGTCTGTCCAAGAGAAAGGCTGCAGTAGTGAATATAGTGGATTTTTTCTTGATTATATGTTTTTGGAGATAAATCTCTTGATTAAACTTAAAAATAAGCCATAGCTATTAATTTAACCTGGGGCAGTGTTTGTAGAGGAATAAGACGGTGTTATTTTCTGGGTCTGTAGATTGTGAAGGAGCAAAAATAGCCTTTGCAGTGATATGTACTTCTTGTCAGATGTGGGAGTTTAAAGAGAGTTTAAGGGTTACTGCGGATTATATCTGCCATAAATGCTGTTGGATGCGAATCTTATCAGATCGAGTGGATCGGTTGGAGAGACAGATAGAAGCGA